>NC_071279.1:4012500-4140000 GCF_023375685.1 Ictalurus furcatus
TGTCTGTCTATCTGTCGCTCTGTCTATCTATCTATCTATCTCTCTGTCTGTCAATCTATCTATCTGTCTGTCTGCCTGTCTGTCTATCTGTCTATCTATCTAGCCTATCTATCGGTATCTATCTATCTGTCTGTCTGTCTGTCTGTCTATCTATCTAACCTATCTGTCTGTCTGTCTATGTATCTATCTGTCTATCTGTCTATCTATCTAGCCTATCTGTCTGTCTATATGTCGCTCTGTCTATCTGTCTGTCTATCTATCTCTCTGTCTGTCTGTCAATCTATCTATCTATCTGTCTGTCTATCTATCTATCTATCTGTCTGTCTGTCTGTCTGTCTATCTATCTATCTAGCCTATCTGTCTGTCTATCTGTCTCTCTGTCTACCTATCTAGCCTGTCTATCTATCTATCTATCTAGCCTATCGTTCTATCGTTATGTGTATATAAGTTTGTCTCTCTATCAGTCACAGACACAGAGATGAATCTGACCAAGCTTATAAACCAGCCAATAAAAAAGCTTAACCCCGAGGTGGACCACGGAAAGCTGCGTAGAATTAGAGCCGAGGATCTGGAGTGGTCTTTAGTTGTGGTGCCTTCACTGACACAGCTGTGTCTTGAACACATTGTGCACAATTTTGAAGGTAATCTTATTTTTTGCTAATATTAATCATTTTATTACTGAGCACAGTAATTCAGTACTGAACACCCACTGGCTAATTCCATGCAAACTGTCAGAAAAACGGGAGAAAACTGGGATCAGGTTTGAGGGGATTTACATTCAATTCATTTTTATACAACAGTAATAATAAACACTCATATTTTTTTACAACAGTAATAATAAACAACAGCCATGTGATTTTTAAATTCTTTGAAGGACTGTTTCGCATATTTCACACCCATAAATCCATAAATGTATGTTGTTTTTTACTTTATAGTATGTTAATGTATAATATAATATGTAATGTAGATTATACACGCAAGACGCTATCTCTTGTGCTCTTTTGACACAATGGTTAAATCCCCACAGTCACGCTCCAAAATCTTGTGGAAAGCCCTCTCAGAAGAGTGTAGGTTATTATAACAGCAAAGGGGTATTCAATATTAATGCCCATTGTTTTGAAATGGGATGTTCAATACTCAGGTGTCCACATACTTCTGGCCTCATACTTTGTGCTTATGCTCTAATTCATTAGATAAGCCCATTGTTGAGGAGCTCCTGCCCAAACATAAGGCTTCTGTCCTGGAGAAGCTACCTCTAACTCTGCCTCTGACCATAACAGCAAACCTGATCAGTGACGAGGGCTACTGGAAGCGTTACTGTCAGAGCCGCTGGAGAGTGTGCGATGTCTCTGAATATGGCAACAGCTGGAAGCACATGTTCTTTGAACGCCATCTAGAGAACATTATCGAACATTTCGTCCCAGACGTGACTGACAATAAATCAGTGCTGGAGCTTGTGCCACTGTGCAGAGATTACGTAAAGCGGCTGAAGATCTCTCAGCTCCTGCCCCCTGTTAAGGAGCCGCCAACATTTGAGGAAAGCGATGGCGCGGATTCGGTCAGCGATTTTTACACCGATGGATCGTCAATGGATCACTTTGACTTCCGAATTCTGCTGGACAAACTGAGCAACCTGGACGAGCTGCAGTTGATTTATGGTGTAAAAAACTGCGGAATGAACTTTGAGTGGCATCTGTTTCAGTTTACCCTCCGTGACTGTCAATCATTGGCCGAGGCCGTGAAATCCTGCAAATCCTTGAAGGTTTAAACTGATTATTCTATTCGAACTTCCATTCATTTTTCTTTACCTGCCATTTCATCACTTTTGTTTCAATGTAGGCCTACTTTACATCCCACATTAATGCATGTTCTCAATAGGGTTTGGCACCATATGAAAACTGTAAACAATACAGGAGACAGAGACAGCTGGTGGTGTCATTTTATGAGCTATAAAACTAGGCGAAATTAATGCAAGCATATAGGGGATACTTACTTCTGGGTAGTATGAGCCTCTGGAGTGGTCAGAATTGAATGTTCCCCCACTGATATGGGTGGAGTGGTGCCTCTGTAGGTGAGATTTTCAAACCTACTTTGATACAAAATTGTGCTAAAATTAGCGCAAGACCCCCTTTCTTGGGTTCCTGTCTTGTGGATGTCACCCCTCATGCCCTACTTCACACTTCAAGTCCTAACTGACTAACTGAATGATTTCAACACTACCAAATGGTAATTGCGCTGTTGTGTTTATTCTGTTTGTTCGTCGTGTCTTACTTTACAGGTTCTCCGAATCCATCGGAGCAATATGGAAGATGAGA
Source organism: Ictalurus furcatus (assembly GCF_023375685.1). Classification (NCBI taxonomy): domain Eukaryota; kingdom Metazoa; phylum Chordata; class Actinopteri; order Siluriformes; family Ictaluridae; genus Ictalurus; species Ictalurus furcatus. The sequence goes on from NC_071279.1 coordinate 4,014,816, forward strand.
AGTGCCGCATGCTGGTAAACCACCTGCTGGATCATCCATCCCTGCTGGAGCTCGACCTCTCACACAATCTCATAGGGGATCGAGGGGCGCGAGCTATCGGCAAACTCCTCAACCGTAGCTGTCTAGAGACACTGAACATTTATGACAACCGGATCAGTGGACGAGGAGCCCAAGCCTTAGCCCATGCCCTCTCCAAAAACACCTCCCTAGTGTCACTCAACTTGAGACTGAACCAGCTAGGCGACGAAGGCGGCCAGGCTATAGCTCAGGCCCTGCTAAAAAATCAGACTCTGGTAAACCTTCATTTAGGGGCCAATGAGATGACGGAGCCCACAGCCACAGCTCTCTCACAGGTCTTAGTACAGAACATGACTCTGAGGAACCTCAACCTGTCCTGCAACAAACTGGGAACAGTGAGTTCTGTAAATCAGAGCTTCTGGTTTCACATACTTTCTACATGTCTTACAATGCTTTTTGTTGTAAAATACAGCGCCCTCCATTAATACTAGCACCCTTGGTAAATATGAGCAAAGAAGGCTGTGAGAAATTGTCTTTATCGTTCAATCTTTTGAGTAACTGTTCAAAAAATGTACAAATATACGCTGCTCTCATGGATATCAAACAATTGCAAACAAAACACAGGTTTATCAAATATATACCTTTGTTAAATATATGTGTGTATTAAATTAGAAAAGAACACAAAACAGAAGCTTTTTCAATAGTGCTCTCAGACTTTTGGACCCCGCTGTGTATTCTAACACATTCTAACACAGCCATAGTTCCCCAGTGCTTTGTAAGTTATATTATTATGCATCCCACTTTTATATTGTAGTACATCAGGCATTTAGACTAGCAGGCAAATGAAAGTGCTGTGTCCTCTTCTTCATGGTGTGTAGGATGGAGGGAAAGTCCTGGAAGAAGGGATGTCGCACAACAGCAGCCTGCTGGAGTGTGATATTCGCCTCACTGAAATGAGCCTGGAGAGCGAGTACTGCATCCGTGAGGTACTGTGCACCAATCGGGACAAAGCCCGGCACAAACACGCACAGGGCACAGCAAACACCAAATAAACCCACTGTTTGAGATGCAGCTCATGTGTTAAATATCACACTGAGAAAAGGACATTTTACTAGGAGCACTATGTATGTGTACTGAATGTATAAAGTATTCTTACAAAAAAGTTTCAGTAAGTACAAATTCCATAAGTTTGACATGATCTGCAGTCCTGAATAATAATAATACATGTCTATTAAATTCTAGCATGCAGGTACTAGCAATGATCTCATGCACTATAGCTCGCAATGAAGATTGCTGTCAAAAACAGTGGAGACGTGGTGAGTAAGAGTCTCAAAATGTGAGTAAGGAACATTTATCACAATGTATATACATATATATATAGAGAGAGAGAGAGTCATGTGAACAATATAATATAAGCATCCCATGGAAGCTGTTGGCTTTTTTTGATATATTTGGACAAGCAAACTTTGAAACTGTGCCTCTTGATAAAGTTGATGTAATTAAAATTAAAAATTTGTTTTTTCAAATATTTATTCAACAGAAATATCAATAGATGTGATATTCTTCTGCGGGAAAAGTAAGAACACCCTTGGCTTCAGAAGCTAGTATTGCCCCCTTTAGCAGAAATAACTTCTTGTAGGCATTTTGCATAATTGTCCACCAGTCTCGGACATCGACTTGCTGGAATTTTTTATATTTTAACGTAACATTTCCACCACCGTGCTTCACTGTTGGTATGAGGTGCTTCTTCTGAAAAGCTGTCTTTGGTCTGCAACAAACATGTCTGCTGTTACTGTGGCCAGACAACTCTTTCTTTGATTCGTCTGTCCAGAGCACATTATTCCCAAAGGACTGGTCTTTGAATATATGATCATTGACCTCCCATGTAGGTCAAATTCCATGCAGGTGATTTTCTGATTGTAGAAGCATACACTTTGAAACCAACAGCTGCAAGACTTACTAGCAGATCCTGTGATGAAATTTCGGGGTTCTTGGAGACTTCTTTTTGCATCAGACGGTCTGCTCTTGAGCTGAATTTGCTGGGACGGCCAGTCCTGGACAAATCAGCATTTGAAATATGCACCATCTGTAGATGATTATCCTTACGGTGGAATGATGCATTTAAAATAATTTGGAGATCTTTTTAAATCCCTTGCCGGACTCATACGCATCCATGACCTTTTTTTCTGAAGACCTTACAGAACTCTTTAGATCTTGGCATGATGACACCACACACCTCAACAGCAAAGGGAACACCAGACACTAGATATGAGACGGGTATGAATAAGACCGCTTCCTCCTGCACTCCCTAAGCAGGGTCTAATCACTGGCACCCAATCTAGAACACCTGATTCTAACTTTATGGATTTGAAGGTGTGATAAATGTAGAGGTGTACTTACTTTTTCCAGGTGACTGATCTGTTTTTTGTTCATTTAAATTGTGAAAATTACTGAAAAATGTCAGTTTTATGTGTCATTTGATGGTGTGTATCAACTTTATTAATAGGCACTGTTTCAAAGGATCAAATGTGTAAAAGGTGTATGTGTATATAAGTGTAAACTGAGCACATATCACCATCCTGTTCATGAAATGCTTGAAGTCTGCCTTATGTCACTTCCTGTGTTCTAAGCAGTCTTACTTAAATCTCACCAATTGCTTGTTACCGCTCATTAGTCTGTGTACAGAACCGCACGTAAACTGTGATTATGAGCCTTCGTCTTATGTTTTTCTAGTACATGTTTTTCCTTTATATCATGTTTTTTTTCTGGTTTTGAGCCCACCATGCACTCTTAACTCTTGTTATGTATGTATAGAATTATGTCATATGTATGTATGAGAATCACATGGATACCTGCTCGAGCACATGTGCATGCACACTGAGACCTTCCAATAAAGGATGCATGATACAGGATTTACAATAAATGGCAACAGATGCTGCTATCTTGCAACCATCTTTCACTGGAATGATGCTGAGTCATCCCTTCTAACCACCAGGGGTGGGGAGAATTACCTGGATAACATATGCCATAATGTCCTGAGGAAAAACTCACACCTTAGGACTGATACAGAGATGACCACCACACTCGCTCACACAATGTTAACCTTGTAGAACCTAGAGAAAGTGCACAGTGATACTCGTAAAGCAGCTGTGCATACTTACTGGTGTGGCATGCCCCCATGCAATGCCCATAAGGAGAATATGCTCCTCGTAGGCATGTCATGTTATAAGCTGCTGATGATGACCACCACCCAGTGAGCCAGCATCAGCTTAGACATGGAAGCCACCCATGTCTTTCCTCCATCACAAATGAATAGTTGAACTGAGGAGCAAATGGCTATCATCAGGTCTACATAGTATCGTAGGGAATATGCTGCATACAACAAGAAATGCTCTGCAGGCTCGCCTTCATGGAACACTGCTAGGTCAAATAGTTGTCATGTGATTGTGGCAGAAATCTTGGGTTCATCCACAAGGTCACCCCAGTATCATTATCACAGTTCTTTCACTTTTTTGGTGAAGTGGTCTGTAGCATCTTGCGTAGGCTCGTAAGGAGGGGCCTTACAAGGTATGCAGAACCTTTATGGGTGTTGAAACATGGAACTAAGTCGTGGTGACCTAAAAATGTCGGACGAACAGTCCATTTAGCCGCTATGATGTGATTCTAAAACTTGTGCTCTCCTCTCCAGCACTTCTTTGATGGAAAACCCAAAGGGCAGATTTTGGCCAATATCCTGGTGTAGGTCATATTAGTTAGAAGGTGTGTCCTGGAGCTCACGTGCCATTGAGCTGTCTGTTCAAATCCGTAGGCATAGTGATGGTCTTGGTATCCAGGTGATTCTCATCACCCCAGGCGGTTAGGGAGATGCAACTGAACTGTGATTCTACAATAAACCCTAATGAACTTGCTTTAAGTCTGCACTTGTGTCCTGTACTTCATACCTGTGTTTGCATATTACACCGTACAGCTTGAGGATTGTACCATTATGTCAACACCATTGTAGTACTAAATGGTTTCGGTTCTTACAATATACTGTATGTTAAATGGGCCTTTTAATAACTAACATCATGTGCTATGCCCAGTCTTCTACTGAACCAATGCAAATATCATGGGAAAAGGAAGAGGATCTGACAAAATTATCTGTTTATTTCATGCATTAAAACTCTTGCAGAAGTTTTAGAAAAATCTTTTTAGGACGTCGATGTTATGTTAAGCTATGTTATCAGCTACTTTTACATTCAGTGCTGCTTTATTGGTTGTTGTTTTTTCACTTTCAAAACACATCCGGTCTTAAAAATGTCAACACATGTTTTATCTTAAAATAACAATCTTAAAATTGTAAAGGAAGGAAAGGAAGCATCACATTTATATCATAGTCATAGTTATAGCTATCCAAAATACAACGTTTTCAGCAGGTTAGTTCATTCACAAACAAAGGTCTAAGCAACTGATAAACATTTTCTATATTATGTCCTACTGCATGCACCTTTTTCTTTTTCCAGTGGCCAGCTATTTTGTATTTTTCAGTTTTTGCTCTTTTTTTTTTTTTTTTTTTTTAAATGATGAGTAATTTAAACGAAGTAAAAAAGTAAAAACTCAGTGTTTTATAACACATTGAATTCATGTACGGTGTTTTGTATGTAAATTCCATGTAATATAATGATCACCGGCCATATTCATTTTCAAGGTCTAATTATGAAACAAGTCCGTTATCGGCAGGGTCACGCTGCTGTCCAAGTTGTTGTAGTTGACAGAAGAGTTCTTGGCTCTGGTGGAAGAGAATTATAATCACATTTGAGAAATATTTCTTTGTAGTGAATTGCATGAGTTTTACATTGCTAAAAAGGCAGGCAGCAGATACACTGTCAAAATGCTGTATATTATGTGCTTTAAAGGACTGAAGGTGATCCTCAAATGTCATGTATAGCTGAGGCTGTAGTCAAAACTACCATTGTCACATTCCAGACAAGTCCAGGACCAGGACTATCTGAGATTGAGTCAAGATCAAGTCCTAATGAAAGTGTGAGTGAGCCAAGATCAACACCAAAAACCATCAAATCCTTTTCAAGGTCAAACATTTACTTCAACTAGTTGGCTCAATTCATGCACTGGGACAATGATTATTCTGTTTTCTAGAAGAAGGAATTATTTCTTATCAATCTTTGTGCATGTGAAAAGAAAAGACAACAGAAACATATATTTTACAAACTAGTGAAATCTATCTAGTGAAATCAATGCCCAAGAACAAGTCAAGTCAAAAGTCAAACGAGTCAAGTCAATGTCTGAGATAAGTCCAAGTCAATACAGAAAACATCTTGAGACCGGACTCAAGTCCAAGACCGGTCTCTCGTCCTACATCCCGACATGTAGCACACGCAGAATTAGTGTTATAGATTCTGTTACAGATTTATAAACTGTTTGTGAGTAATAAAATTTCAGTTCCGGCAGTGTATTCATGTAAGGCTACACTGAACAGTATATAACAACAATGAGCAAGAACTCAGCAAGATGCTTCCCTGCTATGTTAAATTGTCAACAAGCTCATACATATAACTAATCTAAGCATAATCTAATTATATACAATACTCTGATTTCTTCTGTTTTTGTGTGTATCTCATACTAAATAGTTTTACATCTTCAAATGAAATACAACATAAAGCAAAGGCAACCTGAGTGAACACAGTTTTTATAATTTTTTTTATTGAAGCAAAAATTTCAACACCTATCACCCATGTGAAAAACTAATTGCCCCCTTAAACTTACAATCTGGTTGTGCCACCTTTAACAGCAATAACTGCAACCAAATGGATATAACTGGAGATCAGTCTTTTACTTCTACAACTAGGATTTACTCTTGCTGTGTAATTCAGTTGTGCTTGAGTTTCCTCTTATAGACTGAAGACCGGACATTCTCCTTTAGGATTTTCTGGTACAGAACAGAATTCATGTTTCCCCTCAATTATTGTAAGTTGTCCAGGCCCTGAAGCAGTAAAGCATCCCCACACCATCACAAATCCACCACCATGCTTGACTGTAGGTATGATATTCTTTTTATGGAATTCTGTGTTTGGTTTACGCCAGATGTAACGGGACCCCTGTCTTCCAAACAGTTCCACTTTCGACTCATCAGTGCATAGAACATTCTCCTAAAAGGTTTGAGGGTCATCAAGGTGTGTTTTGGCAACATTCAGGATGAGCTTTAATGTTCTTCTGGGTTAGCAGTGGTTTTCACCTCACCACTCTTCCATGGAGGCCATTTTTGCCCAGTGTCTTTCTGATAGTGGAGTCATGAACAATGACCTTTATTGATACAAGAGAGGCCTGTAGATCCTTTGATGATGTCCTTGGCTCTTTTTTGAATCGCTGGATGAATCGTCACTGTGCCCTTGGAGGAATTGTGGAACGTCGGCCACTTCTGGGAAGGTTCACTACTGTGCAGAGTTTTTCCATTTGGAGATAATGGCTCTTGTTATAGTTCTTTGGTGTCCCAGAGCCTCTGAAATAGCTTTGTAACCCCTCCCAGACTGATGTATTTCAATCGCCTTCTTCCTCATTATTTCTGTGTTACTGGGTAAGACCTTTTAACCATCTTCATGCTGTTGAGAAAGTTCTATTTACGTGTTGATGTGATTGAACAGGGTTTGCAGTAATCAGGCCTGGTTACGTCTAGTCCAGCTGAACCCCATTATCAATGCAGTTTCATAGATTTGGGGAATTAGTCATTATTGGGGCAAATACATTTTCACACAGGCCCATTTGGTATTGGATAACTTTTTTGCTCCAATAAATAACAGTAGCATTTAAAAACGGTATATTGTGTTTACTCAGGTTGCCTTTGTTTTATCTTAGATTTTGTTTTCATTTCTGAAACAATTTGTTTGAAATATACACAAAAACCCAAGAAATCAAATACTTTTTCACAGCACTGTATATAGCTAGTCTAAAAATTATTAACAATAATTTCCACTCAAGAATCTTTTTAATATCGATCATTATTGCATTACTCATCCATGAGCATGTACTTACAATTCTATTGTCGACCTGAATCTTCTTTTTTGCTTCACTAAAAAGAGAAAATTTATTTAGATTGAATTCTCAAACTGAACATGATGACCAAAAATGGGAGGGCAGTTTAACAGTAAAATGTTCACTGGTAGAATTAATGTACTTACATATGAAATAAACAGCAGAGATTCCCAAAACCACAAAAATCAGTATAACTGGCACCAAGATTGCAGGAAGCACACCTGGGTCTTCATTCACCTTAATTAAACTCAGAATTAACAACTGCAGACCAACGCTAATCAAACTGTAATAGAGTCTCGGTTTATGTCATGCATACTTACAAGCATTTCTTTTTCTGAAGAAGATACATCGAGGTCGTTTTCCGCGATCACAACTGTTGCAACCAAAATGTAAAAAGTTTAAAGGAGATACTGAATGCTATGCAATTATTTGTCTGTTATCTGTTCTATATCTGCTGGTTATGTGTGGTTTCAACTGATCTGAGTACACCATAGTGCGGTGCAGTAGTTCAGTGTTGTGAAGATAAACACAAATTGAATAAAATATTGTTAAAAACAAATGTGAAAAAGACTATTCCAATACCTGTACATGGCACGGAAACATAGCGTTTGATTTCATTTGAATTATTCAGTCATGACAGATTCATCCACGGTTTTTCCTACCTGTATGCTTAGTGGTCACATGTTCAGGGGCAGTGGTGGTCTCATCTTGTGTTGTTAAAACGGGTCCTAACGAAATAACACGAAGAATTTTGATGCTTTTTAAATTCACAGAATTGAGTATTGCCCAGTGACCATTACCCTGCTTCTCCTCAGCTCTGTTCACAGCTTGGATTCTGCATCATTTATACTAAAGTCTAAGTCTATTCTACAGTCTACTAAATAATGTAAATAAAAATCCACTACTAATGATTGGATTGATTCAATACCGATGAAATATGGAGAGCTTGCTTGTTCTAAAGCATGTACAGTAGTTTGGTTTTAATCTAATATAAAATGTATTCTGCCTTACCCTGTGTAGGAATGTGTGTCACAGTAGTTACATATCCCAGAGTGCTAGTGGTCCGTTGTGTTTCTGGAAAACAATGTTACAATGAAGCGAGTGCTGGTGCTGATATGAAGGAATGCTGAAAGCTATATTTTACTGGTTGTGTAGTGAACATTTACCATCCCTAATTGTTAAGTAGAAAAAGAAAACATTCCACTAGTGACCATTCTAATACATGAACACGGTGCAGAAGCATAGTGTTTGATTTCATTTGAATTATTCTGATTAACACACACACACACAAAAAAAACATTAACATAGACCACTGTTTTCCTACCTGTATGCTTAGTGGTCACATTCTCATGGGCGGTGGTTGTCTCATCTTGTGTTGTTAAATCAGGTCCTAACAAAATAACATGAAATTTTGTGCTTTGTAAAATCTCAAAATTATACATAAGTCAAATGATATATACTGTAAGTGTGATGGTCAGGTGTCCACAAAGTTTTTTCCCCAGACTCCTGCACTATGGGTTTTAATCTAATATAACATGTATTAGAAGGAATGCTGAATGATGTTTTTCCTACCTGTATGACTAGTGGTCACATGCTCTGAGACGGTGCTTATATCATGTTGTGTTGTTAAAACAGGTCCTAACAAAATAACATGAAGAATTTTTGTGCTTTTTAAATATTGAGAATTATATACAAGTATAATTATATAAACAGTAAGTGTCATGTCACATGTTGTCATGTCACAGCAAACCAGTGACTACATTTCCCATCCTGCACTGTGGCCTACAAACATGGCCGCCATGGACTGCAATTCACAGAACCGTCATTCATTCTAATCACGCACACATGCATCCAATCTTACACGCACTCACACCCACAGTTTAAAGAGACTGTTTGAACGCAATGACTTTGCGAAGTATTGAGTGTCATCACCATACCAAGCGTGTGTACCCTGATTCATTTTGATTCATGTTCTTTGATATTGTTTCTGGTTTCTCGTTCTCGATTCTTGCCTTGCCTCGTTTATGCCTGTTTGCTGATCGCCTGACCCATTGCCTGTTTTTGACCACGCTATTGTCTTATGATTTGGATTTGTCTACCTGTCTCTCTTTATTAAAATCTCCTATCTGCACTTGTATCCGTCCTAACCGTCATTACGTGGAATACGTGACAGAATACTTCGCCTTACCGTGGATGCAGCAGGAAGACTGAGGAGACGTCACGACCAACCAATTTATGCTCATGCTAGAGTCTGTTGAGACAACCACCCTAGTTCTCCTTATGCCTGAAACCGACGTCACGACCAACCAGGTTCTGCTCATGCCAGAGTCGGTCATCATGAGCAACCAAGATCTGATCACGCCCGAGTCTGCTGACACAGACAACCAAGTTCTGATCACGCCCGAGTCTGCTGACTCGGACAACCAAGTTCTGATCACGGCCGAGTCTGCTGACACGGAAAACCAAGTTCAGCCTGCAGAGTCGATGGAGGACGATGCTCCGCCTTCCTGCTCCGCTGAGGACGACGCTCCGCCTTCCTGCTCTGCTGAGGACGACGCACCACACTCAAGAAAGGCAGATGAGACGGCCCACCAAGTCAAGCACCTGTCTAAAGCTAATGACACAACTTCCCAAGCCTGGGTCTTGCCTAATGACTGGCGAACCAGCCCCAGCCTCATGTCTGCTCCTCAGCTCCTCGAGGAACCTGCCACTTGTCGGACAATGCCTGCATTGTAACCTGGGGGGCTGTGAAGACATTTTGCCCAAAGGACCAGGACTGCCGGGGGAGGGGGGGTATTTTGGCACTTTAGGAAAAGCGCCCTCGGGGGGTGTTCTGTCATATCACAGCAAACCAGTGACTACATTTCCCATCCTGCACTGCGGCCTACAAATATGCCCGCCATGGACTGCAATTCCCAGAACACTCATTCATTCTAATCACGCACACCTGTATCTGTGGGTTTTAATTTAATATGAAATGTATTAGAAGGAATGCTGAATGATATATGGTTATGGACGTATAGTAAATATTAAGTAGAAGAAGAAGACGTTCCAGTAACGATCCTTCTAATACACATGGAATAGCGTTTGATTTCATTTGAATTATTCAGTCATGACAGATTCATCCACGGTTTTTCCTACCTGTATGCTTAGTGGTCACATGTTCAGGGGCAGTGGTGGTCTCATCTTGTGTTGTTAAAACGGGTCCTAACGAAATAACACGAAGAATTTTGATGCTTTTTAAATTCACAGAATTGAGTATTGCCCAGTGACCATTACCCTGCTTCTCCTCAGCTCTGTTCACAGCTTGGATTCTGCATCATTTATACTAAAGTCTAAGTCTATTCTACAGTCTACTAAATAATGTAAATAAAAATCCACTTCTAATGATTGGATTGATTCAATACGGATGAAATATGGAGAGCTTGCTTGTTCTAAAGCATGTACAGTAGTTTGGTTTTAATCTAATATAAAATGTATTCTGCCTTACCCTGTGTAGGAATGTGTGTCACAGTAGTTACATATGCTAGTGCTAGTGGTCTGTTGTGTTTCTGGAAAACAATGTTACAATGAAGCGAGTGCTGATGCTGCTATGAAGGAATGCTGAAAGCTATATTTTACTGGTTGTGTAGTGAACATTTACCATCCCTAACTGTTAAGTAGAAAAAGAAAACATTCCACTAGTGACCATTCTAATACATGAACATGGTGCAGAAGCATAGCGTTTGATTTTATTTGAATTATTCAGTATTTACAGATTCATCCACTGTTCTCCTACCCGTATGCTTAGTGGTCACATTCTCGTGGGCGGTGGTTGTCTCATCTTGTGTTGTTAAATCAGGTCCTAACAAAATAACATGAAATTTTGTACTTTGTAAAATCTCAGAATTATATATAAGTAAAATGATATATACTGTAAGTGTGATGGTCAGGTGTCCACAAAGTTTTGGCCATATAGTGTAGTTTGTTGGAGGGTTTTTTTTTTCTTTTTTTCTGCAGGTTTTAATCTAATATAAAATGTATTTTGTCTTACTCTGGGTAGGAATGTGTGTTGTAGTAGTTACATATTCCAGTGTGGTAAAAGTCTGTTGTGTTTCTGGGGTAAAAAAAAGTAACAATAACGCAAAGGCAGTGCTCGTGCTGATATGAAGGAATGCTGAATGCTATACGGTCATGGACGTATTGTAAATATTACGGAGAAGAAGACGACGTTCCAGTAACGATCCTCCTAATACACATGGAATAGCGTTTGATTTCATTTGAATTATTCTGTCATTACAGATTCATGAAAAAAACTTTCATTTAGACCACTGTTTTTCCTACCTGTATGACTAGTGGTCACGTGCTCTGGGACGGTGCTTATATCATCTTGTGTTGTTAAAACAGGTCCTAACAAAATAACATGAAGAGTATTTGTGCTTTTTAAATGTTGAGAATTATATACAAGTATAATTATATAAACAGTAAATGTGATGTCACATGGTTGTCACATGGTTGTCACATGGTTGTCACAGCAAACCAGTGACTACAATTCCCATCCTGCACTGCGGCCTACAAACATGGCTGCCATGGACTGCAATTCCCAGAACACTCATTCATTCTAATCACGCATGTTACAATACACACGCACTCACACCACAGTACAAAGACACTTCTTGAACACAATGACTTTGCGAAGTATTGAGTCTTATCACCGTACCAAGCGTTTGTACCCTGTTCCTCATTTTGATTCATGTTCTTTGATCTTGTTTCTGGTTTCTCGTTCTCAATTATTGCCTTGCCTCGTTTATGCCTGTGTGCTCATCGTCTGACCCATTGCCTGTTTTTGACCACGCTATTGTCTTATGATTTGGATTTGTCTACCTGTCTCTCTTTATTAAAAGCTCCTATCTGCACTTGCATCCGTCCTAACCTCCATTACGTCGAATACATGACAGGTGTCCACAAACTTTTCACCATATAATGTAGTTTGCTGCTGTTGTTTTTTTTCCAGACTCCTGCACTGTGGGTTTTAATTTAATATGAAATGTATTAGAAGGAATGCTGAATGATATATGGTTATGGACGTATAGTAAATATTAAGTAGAAGAAGAAGACGTTCCAGTAACGATCCTTCTAATACACATGGAATAGCGTTTGATTTCATTTGAATTATTCAGTCATGACAGATTCATCCACGGTTTTTCCTACCTGTATGCTTAGTGGTCACATGTTCAGGGGCAGTGGTGGTCTCATCTTGTGTTGTTAAAACGGGTCCTAACGAAATAACACGAAGAATTTTGATGCTTTTTAAATTCACAGAATTGAGTATTGCCCAGTGACCATTACCCTGCTTCTCCTCAGCTCTGTTCACAGCTTGGATTCTGCATCATTTATACTAAAGTCTAAGTCTATTCTACAGTCTACTAAATAATGTAAATAAAAATCCACTACTAATGATTGGATTGATTCAATACGGATGAAATATGGAGAGCTTGCTTGTTCTAAAGCATGTACAGTAGTTTGGTTTTAATCTAATATAAAATGTATTCTGCCTTACCCTGTGTAGGAATGTGTGTCACAGTAGTTACATATGCTAGTGCTAGTAGTCTGTTGTGTTTCTGGAAAACAATGTTACAATGAAGCGAGTGCTGATGCTGCTATGAAGGAATGCTGAAAGCTATATTTTACTGGTTGTGTAGTGAACATTTACCATCCCTAACTGTTAAGTAGAAAAAGAAAACATTCCACTAGTGACCATTCTAATACATGAACATGGTGCAGAAGCATAGTGTTTGATTTCATTTGAATTATTCAGTATTTACAGATTCATCCACTGTTTTCCTACCCGTATGCTTAGTGGTCACATTCTCGTGGGCGGTGGTTGTCTCATCTTGTGTTGTTAAATCAGGTCCTAACAAAATAACATGAAATTTTGTACTTTGTAAAATCTCAGAATTATATATAAGTAAAATGATATATACTGTAAGTGTGATGGTCAGGTGTCCACAAAGTTTTGGCCATATAGTGTAGTTTGTTGGAGGGTTTTTTTTTTCTTTTTTTCTGCAGGTTTTAATCTAATATAAAATGTATTTTGTCTTACTCTGGGTAGGAATGTGTGTTGTAGTAGTTACATATTCCAGTGTGGTAAAAGTCTGTTGTGTTTCTGGGGTAAAAAAAGTAACAATAACGCAAAGGCAGTGCTCGTGCTGATATGAAGGAATGCTGAATGCTATACGGTCATGGACGTATTGTAAATATTACAGAGAAGAAGACGACGTTCCAGTAACGATCCTTCTAATACACATGGAATAGCGTTTGATTTCATTTGAATTATTCTGTCATTACAGATTCATGAAAAAAACTTTCATTTAGACCACTGTTTTTCCTACCTGTATGACTAGTGGTCACGTGCTCTGGGACGGTGCTTATATCATCTTGTGTTGTTAAAACAGGTCCTAACAAAATAACATGAAGAGTATTTGTGCTTTTTAAATATTGAGAATTATATACAAGTATAATTATATATACTGTAAGTGTGATGTTCAGGTATCCACAAACTTTTCGCCATGTAGTGTAGTTTTTTCCCCCAGACTCCTGCACTGTGGGTTTTAAGCTAACATAAAATGTATTAGAAGGAATGCTGAATGCTGTTTTTCCTACCTGTATGACTAGTGGTCACGTGCTCTGGGACGGTGGTTATATCATCTTGTGTTGTTAAAACAGGTCCTAACAAAATAACATGAAGAATTTTTGTGCTTTTTAAATATTGAGAATTATGTCTTATTGAGTCTTATCACCGTACCAAGCATTTGTACTCTGTTCCTCATTTTGATTCATGTTCTTTGCTCTTCTTTGCAGTTTCTTATGATTTGGATTTGTCTACCTGTCTCTCTTTATTAAAAGCTCCTATCTGCACTTGCATCCGTCCTAACCGTCATTACGTCAAATACGTGACAGAATACTTCGCCTTACCGTGGATGCAGCAGGAAGACTGAGGAGACGTCACGACCAACCATGTTATGCTAACGCTAGAGTCTGTTGACACGACCAACCAAGTTCTCCTCATACCTGAAACCGACGTCACAACCAACCAGGTTCTAAACACGCCTGAAACCGACGTTACGACCAACCAAGTTATGCTCATGCCAGAGTCGGTCATCATGACCGACCAAGTTCAGCCTGCAGAGTCGATGGAGGATGACGCTCCGCCTTCCTGCTCCGCTGAGGACGACGCTCCGCCCTCCTGCTCCATAGAGGACGTCGCTCCACACTCAGGAAAGGCCGACGAGACGGCCCACCAAGTCAAGCACCTGTCTAAAGCCGACAACACAACTTCCCAAGCCTGGGTCTTGCCTAATGACCCTGGCGAACCAATGACCCTTTGACTAATGACCCCAGCCTCATGTCTGTTCCTCAGCTCCTCGAGGAACCTGCTACTTGTCAGACAACGCCTGCATTGTAACCTGAGGGGCTGTGAAGACATTTTGCCCAGAGGACCAGGACCGCCAGGGGAGGGAGTGTATTTTGGTGCCCTTGGGTAAGGGGGTTCTGTCATGTCATATAGTAAATATTAAGTAGAAGAAGAAGACGTTCCAGTAACAAGCTTTTGATTTCATTTGAATTATTCTGTCATTACAGATGCATGGGACAGTGGTTGTCTCATGTTGCGTTGTTATAACTGGTCCTGACAAAATGAGATATTTGTAAAAAAAAAAAAAAAAAAATTGTGTTAAACTTTCTGAGTTGAGTACCGGTTCTGCTGTGGATTAAATGTGTAATAAGAGTGATGAATAGGTGGGCACTGGGAGTCAGTGGTAGCTCAGGACATTTAGGAAGTTCAGAACTGCCAAAGAGCCACTGCTGGAACCTTTCCCAAGACTATTAACCTCCAAATACTCAGCTCTGTGCACAGCTTGGACTTTGCCTCAGTTGTATTTCACTTTGTATAAATCTACCAAATTGATCATGTAAATAAATCAATAAAAATCTCTTCTAATGATTGCAATTGATTTAATACTTTTGGGCGATGATAAAGTTGTTCTAAAGCAGTACCATGTAGTTCTTCGTGTTTTCTTTCTCCCAGAACTCTGCAGGAATTGCAGGTTTGTAATCTAAAATAAAATGTATTTGGTCTTACCGTGTGTAGGAACGCGTGTCGTAGTGGTTATAGGCCTCAGAGTGGTGGAGGGTTTTGGTGCTAAAGAAAAGGGTTACAATGAAGCAAAGGACAAAATAGCTGACATGAAGGAATGCTGTATTTCTGTGGTTGTGGAATGAATATTTACCTTCCATAATGATCAAGTAGACCTCCACTTTTATATCGTTGAACCAGCCAGGCACATGGATCCGGCAGCCGTATTTTCCCGAGTCACTTATTCTTGCATTGAGAATGGTCAGAGAGGCATCTCCCTTCTGCAGGTTTCCATTTAGTTGATATCTCCTGTTGCCTCGCATCAACACGTTTTTTCCACTTGCGTAAATGATTTGATTACCACACCCACTTCTTGGGATGCTTCCTCTCATCCAACATACATCACATGTCCCATGATAATGTGAGTTATACCTGCATGGGATAGTGACGTCCTGACCCTCAAATCTCCATATATTCATGGGACTACATGTACAGACTAAAGAAAGGAGAAGTGGATATAACACTTGTTTTTAATAAACACTTTTATAACACTTACAATACTTACAGATTTTGATTAAAAAGGCTAATACATTGAACTAATCATTCCATTAAAAAAAAAAAAAAAATCATAAGGCTAATGTAGCTGACGAGTAACAGAAGTCTGCCTCATCCAAAATCTCCCATTAGTTTTTCAGTGGTGTCCCTCAGACTTGCTGTAGTTTAGGACACGGCGCGATTTACTGTAATCTATAAGCATGAACAAAGCATAACATTATGGGTGCAGCTATCTTGGACAACCGTAATCACTTTGTTGTTATGTGATTCACATTGTTGTCATCAGGTTGTTATCATTCACCCATCAGGGACTTTTACACAATCTTTTATTCAAAGATTAACGAGGAACATATTTTGAGTGAGATATATAACTCCGTGCAAAACTAAAAAAAGAGTGGTTTGGAGTTATTGGGCATCACATTTTCTTAGACATTCTAGCTAGAAAATTCACAAAAATACTCCGCTTTCATGGATATCAAACAATTGCGAACACAACACAGGTTTATCCAAAAAAAAAAAAATCTTTGTTAAATATAGGTGTGCAACAATTATTGGTACCCCTATGAATTCATATGAGGAAAATATATTTAAAAACGTATATTCCCATTGACATTTTACATTTTATTTAGTACATCTGGGGGACTAGGAACAGGAAATTGTTCAATAATGACTTCCTGATTCACAGGAGTATCAATATGAGGTAACATATAGGCCAAATTGCCTTAGTCATTCATAACAATGCGTAAGATCAAGGAATGTAGCTGTGATGTGTGGCAAAAGGTTGTTGAGCTGCACAAAATGGGAAGTGGCTATAAGAAAATAGCACAAGCATTGAAAATACCCATTTGGGGCTGTTTTGTCTGCCAGAGGACCTGGACATTTTGTTAGGATACATGGCATCATGGACTCTATCAAATATCAACAGATATTAAATGAAAACTTGACTGCCTCTGCCAGAAAGATTCAAATGGGCTGTGGTTGGATCTTCCAGCAGGACAATGATCCAAAAAATACATCAAAATCAACACAAAAATGGTTTACTGACCACAAAATCAAGATCCTGCCATGACCATCCCAGTCCCCTGACCTGAACCCCATAGAAAACCTGTGGGGTGAACTGAAGAGGAGAGTCCACCAGCATGGACCTCGAAATGTGAAGGATCTGGAGAGATTCTGTATGTAGGAACGGTCTCAGATCCCTTCCCATGTATTCTCCAACCTCATCAGGCGTTATAGGAGAAGACTCAGAGCTGTTATCTTTGCAAAGGGAGGTAGCACAAAGTATTGACTAAAAGGGTGCCAATAATTGTTGCACACCTATATTTCACAAAGGTTTTTTTTTTTTTTTGATAAACCTGTGTTGTGTTTACAATTGTTTGATATCCATGACAGCGGAGTATTTTTTGTGATTTTTTAACAAAAGATCAAAAGGTTAAACAATAACGACAAATTTTCACAGCTGCCTTTGCTCATATTTACCAAGGGTGCCAATATTAATGGAGCGCACGGCAACATATAGAAACTGAACTTTTCTATGTATTGCAGTAATGTTTTAGGTCCAATTACAGAGTTCTTCACTCTGGTTGCCAGTAAAGTACTGTAGAATATACAGTAAACAACTGTAAAACATTTACAGTAAAGTACAGTAATATGTTAATGTTGTATGCAATAACCGAGTACATCTGCTCATTTTGTCTGATGCAGGATATAACTGGGCTGAAGGATAATGGTTTTGCCCAACCGTGATAACTCACAGTGCTGGACACATAACCTTCGGCTCAAATCCTTAACCACTGAGCCACCACAAGAACACCGCAACTAGCTTTCAACCACTTCTGCCTCTGAATTATGTTCGATTACAGATTTCTTCACTGTAGTGAAATACACTGAACACTTTTTCTCTCGTGAGGCCAAAAGAGAAGGGGAAAAAAAAAACTGGTCACTTTGAAATTGTTGCTTTATACAAACAGCTTTGGGGTCCTTAAGAGCCTAAATATCGAGCGAGAACATGAGGGTTAATTATTGTATTCAACACACTCTGATACTTGTTCTGCTTCTTCCTTAAAAGACTTTAGCAGCATGAAGCATATTACCACTTTTCATCTAACAGTCAATGAAATATTTTCTACTTTTTCAGTACTTTAAAAGTAATGCAAGACCAAATTTACAGTACTGATATTAAATATATATATACTTTTTTTTTAAAAGCATGCACATAAGGAAAATTGTCTGTTTGTGTTTATTTTACAGCAAGAAAACAAGCGAGATTTAACCAGCGAGAGTACACAGGCTAAAAATGACATTGTACTATACTGTTATGTTTCTGGACATGTTAACTTAATACATGGTAGCTAACGGTATCTCGATTTTATTTCCAGATCCTGC
The DNA here is from genome assembly GCF_023375685.1 of Ictalurus furcatus. Lineage (NCBI taxonomy): Eukaryota > Metazoa > Chordata > Actinopteri > Siluriformes > Ictaluridae > Ictalurus > Ictalurus furcatus. The sequence goes on from NC_071279.1 coordinate 4,032,913, forward strand.
CTTGTGTGAGTGATCCATTTAAAAGGGAAAAAAAAAAAAAAAAAATCTCAAGGTTAAGAACCTAAAAAAAAAAAAACCCTAAAAATCTAAGACCACATACAATAAAATCTGAGATTGTTTTATTACTTGAAGTCTTTAATTTGTGTGAAATTCTTTAATGTAACCTTTAATGTATAAAACGTGATTATTATATAAAATAAGGCTTTATAAAGATGACGATACCCTGCAGTATGAACCATATAAGTTATAATCGTAGATTTCTGAGCATATGTTAGATAACTTTTTGCAAGTCTTACCTGTGAGGCAGAGCAGGAGCCCAAATGAGGAGATCCAACAGTGAAGCTGATTCATGGTGAAATGGGACATTCTACTGATAAGTGCTACTTTTTATTCCTTTTTTTTTTTTTTTTAAACCAGCTCCTGCATATGACTTCCTCTCTGACGTTACACAAGATCATGTTTCCTTCTAAGATGGGTCTTGTCTTGTTATGGTCAAATGCACTGCAGTTATTAATGACATATTATTAAATGAATATAATAAGCCAAAAACGACGAAACTCTTAATATTTTTTAATAAATTTTTTTTTTTTTTACCCATGCAAACATGTACAGAAGCTATGCTCATTTTAGAACTAAAATATGTCATTATTATTGTTACATTTGCTGTTAAATCTCTCTACCACTTCTGTATTAAGACCAGTGCCACTGTCTGACAGTCAGATTTAACCACAATATGTTATGCTGAAATTCATATTCACTGAAAAATCTATGGAATGCCATTTGAGGCCAAATATGTCAAATATTTCTCGTCTTAAAATTTTCACCAATGGAATATAAAGATACTCACATATTTCAACCTATAGAATTTTTAATGTATTGATAGAATGCCGGTTTGGTAATACTATCTAGACCATCGCCCTTGAACACAAGCACTTGTCTTTAAGCCTGAAAAAAAAATATCAGGGACTGAACAAAAGGAATAGCATTAATTTGCACTCGACCTTTACAGGAGAGCACCAATTAACGAAAACACTGCCAGGAATTAAAATGAAATTAAAAATAGTGACAAAATAGTCTATATTCTGCACACAGTACAATTTCCAGACCTTCATTTAGTATCTCATGGCTTTATTTATCTGGTGCACAATTAAGTGTAGGCAAAATAATAAGCAGAATGATAAGATTTGCTTGATCAAGTGCTGTTTTATAACCTTCAGAATAATGAGGAAGGAAGACAAATTTCATTCATGGCACAGAACTGGACAAGGGAAGTATTAAACACTAAAAAAATGTCCATTCAGAGTTAGCTGTAGTGGCTTGCTCAGTTGGGATAAATTCGCACCTTTAATATCTGTATACCATGTTGATATTTCTGTAAAGCTGCTTTGAGACAATGTCTATTGTAAAAAGCGCTATACAAATAAAATTGAATTGAATTGAATTGAATTGTTCCCATTACATGGGAACATGGTCATTACAAACACTAGTTTATTAGGTATACATACCAGTACCGTGTATAATATCTGCACAGACATGCACACTTTTATAATAGGTAAGAAATAAAACATAACAGGGCTGTTCTAGTAAATGGCTGTTATAATAAATGTAACTTATAGTTACATTTAATATTGTGGAATGTCCCCAAAACAAGTTACTTCCTGTTATCACTGACATTATAACACTCTCAGCAGTTTATCTTGTTTTCTCTCTTAAAGTTGATTTAAAAAAAAAAAAAAAAGACACAGCTTGTTATGTTACTGAGACACCTCGATGTTCTCTGTCCTGAAGACTAGCATGTGTCACACTCTTACAAAGTGCTGACACTGGAGACTCCTTCCAAAAATATTAAATGAATACCCCCTCACAGAAAAAAAACATCATACTGTAAAATGGTAAATGGTCTGCAGTTATATAGCGATGTGTCTCATTCATCCCTTCACACACACAAACACACACACACCAATGGTAGGAGAGCTACCCTGATAGCAAGGTGCTAACTTGCCATCAGGAGCAACTTGGGGTTCAGTGTTTCACCCAAGGACACTTCGGTATGTGGAGTCACGTGGGCCGGGAATCGAACCTCCAACTCTGCGATTAGTGGACAACCCGCTCTACCACCTCATCCACAGCTGCCCTGGGTTTTTGGAGAAAAAAACAAATTGCTGTGAAGTTTACAGTAATTACTGGCAACTTGGGTTCAATTGAATCAATGCAAGCTAGTTAAGCTAGTTAAGCTAGTTAAGCTAGTTATGATGGCTTAGTGGTTAAGGTTTTGAGTCATAGATAATGAGATTTGTGTTCAAATCCCAGCACCACTAAACTGCCTTGACTGGGTCCTTGAGAAAGACCCTTGAACTCATAGCTCATACCTTAACCCAATGAGCAAAATGTCCTGAGTTATGGGTTATGTGTTATTTTATACTATGTATCATATTACGCTTCTTTATTATAAATATGTTTTACAGTTGTTTACTGTAAATATTACAGTACTTTATTGGCAACCAAAGTTGCCTACAGTATTCTTGACACTGCGCCATATATGCAATAATCGTTACAATTACTACAATTACACTAATTTTTAAAATCCATTTATGTGGTACGTTTTTCAAGCATTTTCTACAACATTGTCTGCTGTTGTAGAAAACCACTCAACACTTCTGACCAATCTGATTCAAGAATTCAACAGAGTTCCCATGTTGCTTCTTTCCTATAAGCATAGCTACACATAAGTTTATGGCCATTGTAATAACCAGATAGTGAGTATACTATACAGTGCTGCAGAATCAAGCAGTTAACGATGACCTTGTCAGGCCTTGTCTATTTTTCTCCACCACACTACATGGCTTCATGTTTTTGAACGGCCGGATAAACCTGCAAACACAGTTTTCACATAAGGATTATTCTGTGATTGCCTCGTGATCCGGCTCCAACACGACAGAAACAGAGAAGTTCGTTCATTTGTTTTTGACGCAGTTTTACTCCGAATTGAACCTCGCGATGTGCGATATAAACACAAACAGTCCTGCGTTTTTGTATTCACTACTGTTATGACAGATAGACATCTTAATAGATTGCTTAATAATGTTAAGTCGTTTGAATGTGTGCAATGTGCTCATGCTCAGTATTCTGTGTTTCTGTGTTCCATTGTGGACAGAAAGCATTTTTAAAATGATCTAAAAATACCACTGTGGATGAAAAACAAATGTTTTTTTTTTTATTATTATTATTATTAGTATGGACATAGCCTAAATGGCGTAACTAATACTTTAGTTACATTAAACATGCACTGAAACGTGACTTAAAGAACAGGACTGGTGGTTAAATGTCGACTTTACAGACTCAATTCAGAAGTGGATTTCTGGTTTATTTTGAATAAAAGCACAGACAGTTCCCACCTCAAACGGAAGATCATAAACAGAACTACATTGGTCTGACCCCTGAATTCACTATAATGACACTATATGGCCAAATATTTGTGGACACTTGACCAACACACCCATATGTGCTTTTTAAACATTTCATTTCCCCTTTGCTGTTAGAATAACCTCCACTCTTTCCATTAGACTTTGCCACTGGGATTTGTGCTCATTCAGACGTAAGCGCATTAGTGAGCTCAGACGCTGGTGTCGGATGAGGAGGCCACATCCCAAACGTCTTCAGTGGCGTTGAGGTCAGGGCTCTGTACAGGTAACTTCATCCTTCCCAAACCATGTCTTCATGTTTGGGCCTCTTCGCTCCAGTGAAGGGAAATTTTAATGCTACAGCATCCTACACAATTGTGTGCTTCCAGCTATGTGGAAACAGTCTGGGGAAGAACCACATATGGGTGTGATGGTCAGGTGTCCACATACATTTGGCCACACAGTGTAGCAGCAGCTACTGGAAAATTCCATTAACTCACAGTATAAGATAAAAAAAAAAAAAAGCTCTTGTTCCTGTGAGTCAGAATAGTACTCATGCTTAAGTCAGGCTGAGCCTTTGATAAGAGAGGAAAATGGACATTTCGTTATAATCACCGGCATTCAAAGAACGTACTCAAAGAATTCACTGTTCATAATATGTGTGATAATAATAGAAGGTACACAAGTACGTTTAGAGTACATGTGCACTTTGTACGCCAATATTAGGCTTCCAATCTTTATACAACAGAGTAGAGTTTTCATTTTCTAACTGTTCCTGTACTGTCACAGGGAATGAAACAGGAACTACAGAGAATGTGGAAGGTTCAAGTGAAAGCCTCCAACCTCAAAGAATGCAAATATTTATAGTTTACTGACTATAGAAAAAATGAAGAACAGGGCCCCAAAGCTAGGAAGTGAAAATAGCTGGAACCAAACCCATAAAGAAAGGGATTGTATTTGTTCCAAAACAGTTCGATTTTTACTTAGTCCCATTACTAATGATTCGTACATACAGTATATCATATTCACAGTACTCTGCTATGCAATTATCTACAAACGCTACCGTATATCATAGCTAAAAGAGGTACATATCTATCATTAAGTATTTGGAACATTTAACTGCATCGGTAATAAAATGAAAATTCCCGTACTCAATGCTTCCTCTTCAGTGGCTTATTTTGATTATCCATCCATCCATCCATCCATCCATCCATCTTCTATACCGCTTATCCTTTTCAGGGTCATGGGGAACCTGGAGCCTATCCCAGGGTGCATCGGGCACAAGGCGGGGTAAGATAAGATAAGATGCACCGTTATAGATCCAACATAGGGGAAATTCAAGTTCACACAGCAGCAGAAGTAGGAGGAGTAACATCAAGAATTTCCAGAATTACCTAAACATCAGAAGAAGCATAAAGTAAAAATTCCATCCATCCATCCATCTTCTATACCGCTTATCCTTTTCAGGGTCACGGGGAAACCTGGAGACTATCCCAGGGAGCATGGGGCACAAGGCGGGGTACACCGTGGACAGGGTGCCAATCCATCGCAGGGCACAGGTTCACACGCCCATTCATACACTACGGACACTTTGGACATGCCAATCATGTCCATACCATGCATGTCTTTGGACTGGGGGAGGAAACCGGAGTACCCGGAGGAAACCCCCGCAACACGGGGAGAACATGCAAACTCCGCACACACAGGGTCTCTCTCTCTCGCTGATCATGTGCTACTTAATTTTTTCCTTATCTTCCTGAAGAAAAATAAACAACTGGGGGAAAAAACAGTCATATTTTAGTAAATGGAACAAAAGCAAAAAAAAAAAATAGAAAATCAACCTTGTGTTATTCATGAATATGAATATCAGATTTTCATGAATATCAGATTTCTGATACAGTAAAAATCAACAAAAATGTATTATCAAATGAAATCTTCACAAAATGTGTTATGCATTAAAATGATTTGCAGGAGACTGATAAAGTGAAATATATTGCCGTTATTTACACTAGTCATGTTTGTATGATTTGGGTGCATTTATACTGTACTTCAGTGTTATGGAAATTTAATACTTGTACTGTTACTTAATTACATTTCCAAGTTAAAAAAAAAAACACACTTTTTACTAGTTACATATTTATTCTGACCTTCAAAGTACCTATTACAAATCTCTTCTCCTTTCCTCCAGCCAACGAATCTACATACTGCACATCGCTATAATGTGTTCCGACATGAATCACGTCAATTATTCATCTGCACTGACCTTCTTATGCTACACTTTATATATCAGATCTGTAAACAAGAACTTAATATAGACTAAGTGACATTTTGAACACATCATGGCAAAATGTTTTGATTATTTTTGCTCCGCTAACAGAAACAGATCCCGAAGAAAGCCACACTCGCTCACTTTATAGAACGTCGGCTAGCTGGCTAGCTAGCTCACATCGATTTGTACGTTCCCGGGAAAAATCAGCGTCCCTTTCTTCCGTTTCATCTTCGTCTGACAAGCTTTCATATTTAAAGTCAAAATGGATTGTTTGCCATGTCCACTGATGATGTCATTAACTTTACTGTAGTAACTGTTTCGAACGAGGAAGGGGAATTTTATGTGAAACGTCCCGGTGCAGTTACAGGAAATATAGGCACTCTTGGAACACCGCTCAACCAATCAAATTAACGGACCAGAATTACATTGCATTACATACGTTTCGGCTGATTTATCTGGATTTCTTCATCTACTTGTTTCTGAAGTATTTATTTTGCTTTTGGATCTGTACTGTTTTTAAGCTTTATGTTCATTGTAAAGCTATTATCAGTTCTGTGGGGAAAAAAGACTGTCAGTCAAGAGTCAGTACAGAACAACAATTGTTGTCAGGCTCAATATAGTTTTGATTAAACAACCTAAGCCTGTTATTGGGGGAGGCACAGAGGCTTAGAGGTTAGCACATTTGCCTCGCCCCTCCGCGGTTGGGGGTTCGATTCCTGCCTCAGCCCGGTGTGTGCGGAGCTTGCACGCATTGCCTCCAGTTTCCTCCCCAGTCCAAAGATATGCGTCGTAGTCTCATCGCTGTAGGCATCTCTAAATTGTCTGTAGTGTGTGTGTGTGTGTGTGTCCGATTGTGCCCTGCAATAGGTCGGTATTGTGCCCTGAGTCCCTGGGATAGGCTCCATGCTATGTAGGATAAGCGGTACAGAAAATGGTTGGATGGAAGCCTGTTATTCCCATAGGCCTACACAATACATTGTGCACAAGCTGAGAAAAGGCAATGAGGCTAAACCTCGTATTATTATTTTATATATTGCTCATAATGTTTTACACACATGCGGTTAAATTTAGAAATGAAAGTTCACATGCTGCCTGCAGATGACCTTTGTTTCAACTAACCACAGTTTTTTTTTTTTACAAGTCAAGACAATGGATGACTTCGAGTTAGAATTTTTGAAAACTCGCAAACTTGAGTCCAATTTCCAAAACTTGTCATGACAACTGGAGTTAAATTGAAGAGATAAGATCACTATCATGTTTTACAGTGCAGTTACTGACAGTTAACAGCAGATACGTTCCCTTCGAATGCCTATTTCAGATAGTCCTCGTGAATGTTTGAGATAAAGAATGAATGTGTGGCTCTTAAAAAAAACGGAAATACATTTAGTAGTCATGTAGTACTAATGACTATGTCCTTAATATCATTATGCGTGTTTACTACAGTAGGACCTTTGATGTCCCCTTTCTGGAAGCTGAAAAAAGCTGAAATGAGATTCTTGCACTTGAGCAATCCGTGTGTGTTTGAAGATGAATAAGCCACTGTGGAGATGCAGTGCAATGTCAGCCTTTCCCTGGCCGTAAAATGTTTCAGTATGCTGGAGGAAAACAATTACTTTTTTGTATTTAAACAATGAGGCATCTTCTTTACCTCCCACTGCTGAGGTAAGATTTGCTCATTTTCTAATGTTAAATGACTATATCTAACTGTGTTACCCTGTTTTCTTTGCTAATATCACATTCTATCTAATGGTAAATACTGGTTATTTACAGGATATTTTACTTCTGATTCATTCATTCGCAAACTATATAGTAGTCATGCCCATGACCACAAGATTTTTTTTTTTGTTACGTTGAATAATACAGTTGTGCATATAACAGTTTAATAATTAAGAATAAAAGGATAAGTAATAAATGTTCATGAAAACTTGACTGTTTTACTTTTGGCATTTTTGACATTTTCAATACGTTCAGTTAAGCATCATTTCTCCATGACCTTTCTTCTTCTGCCTGATGGAAAATATGAGCCATGTGAAGGTGGTGAGCTGAACGGTTACCTCTCACAGGAACAGATCTATCCCCCCCACCACTACCACCCCACCGCCCCCTCTTGTATCAGTGCTGAGAAAGCTGTATTCAGAGTCAGACATCCTCTCACTCCTGCTGTGAGAAAAAAGGACAGAACAGAAGTATTGTGTGTGTGTGTTTGTGTGTGTGCATCAGGAACCAAAAAAAAACCAAAAAAAAACTGCTAAACGATTGCTCGACTATGGGTTCATTTGATTATATTTCAGCCGTCGGTAAAATCTTGAACGTATAACTTATAGCAACACACGTCATAATAGCTGGCTTCCAGATTTACTTGTGTGGAAATGTCAGAGACGTTAAACCCAGATCAGAGAGAAATTACATTCAAAACTACATAAATATTACATATATAAACTACATAAAATGAAAACAATGATGTGTTTCTCTACTAATGAAATGTAAACATTTTTGATCAGGCGTTAAAGATATTAGTCAAAAGAAGTCTCCTGAGCTTCCATTCTCCAGAGAGACAGTGGCTCTGTTGTGAGAATGAAAATTCCTGCTTATTTAGTGCTTTTAGTAGAAGATCACTCATTTTAAAGAAAGGCCCCAACTGCTAAAACAGATAAATTCATTCTAACTCCCACGTCATGGTCATGTCCATGTCAACTACAACTCACATCCTTTTCCCACAAATTTATCATGAACAATCAAGTTCCTATTCTGTTTCCTATTGAAACGCACTTGTTTTGCAGTTACACTACTACTGGCTTTAAGTAACCCGGACTCTGCGTTGCTTTGTGATTACCAAGCCTTAGTTATCTGCTCGTCTGGATCAGTCTTTGATCATAACCTGCTACATTTCCCGATTTAGTGTAGTGTATTCCTGTTTTCCAATCACCTGACTATCAGTCAGCCTCAAGTTTCTGAGTATTACCTAGTTTGTTTGTTTGTTTTTTTTTAACTTCTTAACCTTATACCATAGATCTAGATTTATGTATTGAATAAGTTGCATTAGTGGGTAGAATGAATTCAGATAAGAGCTCTTTATCTCAAAAAACTCAAATGAAACGGCTGGAGGTGATACATAAGGGCTGTTTCTCCTACACTTATAATTGTAGAAGTATGGATGGAAGTGCAAAAGGCTCAGGTTCAAACTATTAAATGAGGACCACAATGAAAAAAACGATCAGAGTCACAAAACTGTATTTTTGGAGTTGTGCATCCACGGCTGTTGATTGAGCATTGAAGAATGATCTCATAAATGTACTTGGATGATAGAAAGATCAGGGTCACAGGATTTTCCATTTAAAATAAAGCCATGCTATGGAAAAATGATCAGAGTCCAGTCACATGACCGAAATCAGCCAATAGGCTTTGAGTAATGGCGGACGCCCAGCTGAGTGAATTTCATTGTTAACTTACTGTCAAATTTCTTCCACACATCTCATTAGTAATTGCTCTAATATTAATATAATAATATTAATAATTAATAATGAATTAATATGAATATGAATATTAATGAATATTGATACTTAATGATTAATAATTAGTAATATTCAAGTTGAGATTGATGTATAATGTATATTCTGTGAGTTTTCAGTATTTAACTGATGTTGATGCTCAATGCTGATGTTGATACAGTGCTGTTCATCACTGTATTACTGTGAATACCCACGAAGAAAGATCAGAGTCCGCGCAAGCATTTTTTCATGCTTCAATTAACACAATGTAAACAATAATGGCTGATAACTTTTGGTGACTTCATAAAGACTATGAATGGGTCTAGCGATCGTATCATCAAGATTTCCTCTGTTCTCAACTATTATGACATAAGAAGGTTCTGAACTTTTAAATTCAAATTCTGGAATCCAAGCACCATGTGACTCTGATCGTTTTATCAACGGTGCCTTCAAATCTCTTCTTGTCAAATGTATTTTATATTTGAATGTGTATTTGACGCTACAATCCTCTACGACCAGCACTAGTGAGGTCAAGAGTCAAAATCTACAATAAATGCATTTACACATCAAATGTAAATCCTGATCAAATCACATTTACTATGATTTCACGATATTATCAGAATCTTGGGGCAGCACAGTGGGACAGCGGGTAGCATTCCTGAGCTCAGGTTACTGTGTGGAGTTGTGCATGTTCTCCCCGTGTCTGTGTGGGTTTGCGTTGGGTTCTCCAGCTTCCTCCCACTGTCCAAAAACATGCCAGCTATGGTAAACCCGTAGAGCTCAGCTCAGTGTGTGTCAGTGGTGCTCTGTGATGGAGTGGCATCCCATCTGGAGTGAATTCTCCCGACTTACATCCAATCTTCCTGGGACTGACTCCAGCTGCATCGTGACCCTGACTAGGATAAAGCATGTCCTGTAGAGGAATGAATCATGACACTGTATTCAGGTTTTACACTATGTGTCTTATGCTACGTCTTAAAATAGCTGACGTTCAGGGCTCCCAAGTGGCACAACAAAAAAAATATATTAGCCCTATCATCTGGAGATTGTGAGTTTGAATCCCGGTGATACCACAACCATCTCTGGCTGGGCGTCCAAGAGAGCATATTGGCCATGTTGGCATTCTATCTCTCCCCTGTCAGTCACAGCAACACCTGTCAATCAAGGACAATAGTGCTTTCCTTGAGTGTGTTTCTCCACCCTGTGACACAGCATGAGCAACAGTCTGAAAAGATATGACTGGCTGGCTTCATGTGTCGTCCCCCCTACCATATATTAATAAAAATAGCTGACATAATCTGGGGAAACATTTGTAGAAAATGAGCAAATAACACGTGTACTGTTTATTATAATTTCCCCTACCCTTAGTAGGAGTTTCTGTGTTTGTCTTATAAATGTACTATAAATAGGACTGTATAGGGGACTGATAGATCCTCTCTCAGGTTCTCGCTGTTTCTCAGCTTAAAAAGAGTTACATCCTGTAGCATCTACATATCAGCTTTAGGATTTCCCAAAGTGAGCTGTAATTATAGTAGATGATCACCGTCTTGGCCCTGAGTGTATAATTCCAGACATGAATCAGCAGCGGCCATTTTGAATTTAATGATTCAGCTCTCCCAGATTTACCACTTACTGGAATTTCGATTTGTATGCTTCATGACTCCAGCCATGAACGACCTACAGTTTCGACCATCCACGCTACAGAAACGTGTATCAGTTTCACACTGATATTTACCGTATTATCAGCACTACTCTTGACTGCATTCCAGAAATGACACGGTGCAAAAACTAACCAGTGAAAGTAGTTTATTATGTTTCATATGGTTATGACACTGGTCCCATTTCCCACAACCCTCATCCACACACTCATAGCACCCAAAGCCCTGCGGTGTAGCTCGCTGCTTTTGTTACGGCTTTGATGAAATATTTCATTTCTTATGGTTTACTCATTTACTCTAGCACCACTGTGGGCTCCTCCATCATGGAGGCCCAGGGAAGCCTGTTAATGAATATAGTATTGAACACATTCACAAATTTTATACATTTACAAACCAGAGGAACGGCATACGGTAGCCTGTATAACACACAGTCTGGCAAAACCTTTAAAAACCCACGGCTCACACCACAGAACAATAAAGAAGGGAATCACAAGTGTAAAATCACAAGTGTAAAATCACAAAAGCGTTTTTTTTTATGGACGCTCAGGTGGTCACTGCACAAGTCAAGACAGCACAGCACAATGAAAAGGCCCAGCGTATAAGCACCGCAAAATATAGCATTAGTGCTGATTTAAAAATAAATAAATAAATAAAATTACAGATTAAAAATGGAAGCATTTATCACAGAGAAACAAAATTCCAGGTGAATTTTAAAAAAATAATATTTTAAAAAATGATCTAATGTCATTTAAATGATAAACTATGCAGGATACAAAAATGTATCAAAGGTAGTAATGGTTACCAAGACACATCTGTCAGAATCCTTTAAATAATTTATTCTGTTCCTTAAACTCGTCCTTACATCTGCTTGTTTTAAATTATTTACAGTGAGGCCTAAAATCACTATAAATAGGTTCGGAAGAAAATCTTTTTGTTTGGAAATAAACTGTTTTTTGAGCTATCCAGCATTTTTTTTTTTGTTGCATAGTTGCAGCCCTGCAGTCCAATCCACATGATCGTCAAAGTCTTCACTGATGGCGAACGTGGTAGAGACTACATAATGAATTCAATGATAATGAGACGTTTCTCTCGGTGTTAACGGATGCTGATTGGAAATTACACCTCCAGAAGGAAGCCTGAAAATGAAGAAAATAGCCCGATCCATTGCTTCTGTAATTTCTAGTTGTAAGTGTTGGTGAGATGCAGTAGTTAACATCGAAGTTAAGTAAGTGTTTGTTTGGAAATATAAACTGTCAGAGAAGGTGTACTGCCATCATATCATATCGTTTCAACTGACATAAAGATGGCTACCGTAATGTAATAAGAAAAAAATAAATAAACATTTTCAGAGGGTATTAACTAATTTTAGCTTAATTACACAATATTAAATAGCATATATAAAATACTGAATATTGAAGGAGAAAATCACGTTCTTACAAATTTGTTTTAGAATTTGTATTAAGGCTGCAACATTATGACTAACTGATTTATATTCTTCACTTTTTCAGCCTTATTGCTACATTTGCTTGAAATTTGGGACTTTAATTTGCCTTTATACTGACGGTTAAAGGCTCTGGGTTACTGATCAGAAGGTCGGAGGTTCCAAGCCCCAGCGCTGCCACTGTTGGGCCCTTGAGCAAGGCTCTTAACCCTCTCCGCTCCAGGGGGCGCTGTATCATGTCTGACCCTGTGCACTGACCCCAACTTCCTAACATACTGGTATATGTGAAGAAAAGAATTTCACTCTGATGTAATGTGTATGTGACAAATAAAGGCTTCTTCTTCTACTTAATCATTTCAAAATAGATTTTTGTATTAGCAAAACCGATTAGTTTATATTTACCTCGTCATAGTGATCATGACATCAGAGGTGGGGTTTTTTTTTTTTTTTTTAAACCTTTTTTTACCATTGGAATAAACTCTTCTCATGACTATTTGCCATCACTTTCAAGATTCAAGCCTCAAGATTCAAGATTCAAGTAAGATATTACTTTCTTATATTACGTAGGGCTTGAAATGATATGGCAAAAAAAGATAAGCTGGCCTGCATGAGGCTAGCTGTGTCGTTTTCCATCAGCCTGCTGTAATGCATTGCTTACGAGGACAGAAATTTTACCGCATTCTGGGCAATCATAAAACTTGGCCGAACTAAGTTTTTCCCATCATACTAAAACGAGACTGACACAAGCAGTTCCATTCAGCCTTCAAGTTTAAAGGTCTTTCCTCACTCCGTATCTGTGATTTCTTTCAAATCCCTGAAAATCAATGAAATTAGCATAGGTCATAAGGAAGTCTCCACGCTAGAGCCGTTATGATGCAGTAAGCGATGCTCATTGCTGAGGCAGCCATCGCTGCGGTGCACAATCAGCACAGGGAAGCGCAATGCGTCCTGATAGGTTGGAGGAGACGGCTGTTGGTGCTCTGGGGCGGAGCTATCGTTCAGGCTGCCATATGCATGACCTAGTGAAAAAAGACTGAGGGCGCTGCGTGAGAAAATGGACGAGCCACTCAAGGCCCTACGGCAGCGCTCGCAGTTCTGGGGGGAGAAGGAGTCTCGGCCAGACAGATTCGCATCCATCAACACAGCTTCAGAGTAACTGGGCACCAGTTGCTGGTTGGAGCGGATGTGCCACTCTAGTTCTGTGCTATCGACTGCGTTCATCCTGGAGATGTGGTGGCAGTAGTGTAAATGATTAAAGCCGAACAGCTTCTCCACGTGGTAGTGAAGATAAGCTGTGCGATACTCGTTCAGAATACGCAAGGGCCAAGAGAGCGTCAGAACCGCTGCTATCCAAAACACGCAGCGCCTCAAAAACCAAGGCAGTCGGCCAGAGATTACCATTACGTGCTCCCTGAAGTCTACATTTTTAAGGTGCATGCCCTCACGAGCCTCCATGTAGTCATCCAGCCCCTCGTTTTCGGTGAAGAACCGTGCCCTCTGTGTCAGATAGGAGTTCTCTGACTCCGCACTGGCAAAGCTGAAGCACTTGGTGAAGCGAAGCTTGGTGATAGGGAAGTCTTCCACGCCTGCAAGCTGCTTGGAGACATCCTTCACGCCGCAGTTTCCATAATCGAACTCTGCCTCGGCTGCGTGTGTGTTGACCCGTTCGTGGTACACCTGCGTGGCACTGTAGGCATCACTATTGCGGTAGCGAGTCACATGCCGTGTGCGTCGCACATAGTGGTAACTGATGGCCCTCCACCAGATGCACGGTGTGGCCTGCTGCATCCGCTGCACCCGCTCCACTATACTCTCCAAATCCACTTTATACTGCAGGTTGAAGTGCAAGGAACAGTGCCAGCACTCCACCAAGTAGAGGGTGTAAAGCATGAGCAAAAAAGCCACGGGGATATAGATGTAACCACTGGAGCAGGCACTCTCATGGTACACCGTCGATGTGGCCTTGAGGTTATTATCGATGCTGAGTCGTGTCACCTTGGCCACGCAGCACCATATCATAGCGAGCGCACAGCCATACATGAGCAGTGTGAGGAGAAGGCATTTCCAGTGTGACTCGCGCCATAGAGCCTCAGTCAGTGACTGCTGCTGGGGCCTCTGCTGTATACGGCAAAACAGACAAGGAAGAAGAGAACTGATGGTTATATAGTCAAATCTTTTAGAGTCAAGTCAGAGGCAAAAAAGGTGCATACGTACCTGACCTATTTATACTAGCATGCGTATATGTTTTAATGTAGACACAAGGCAGCCCTGTGAGTCACTCTGGATAAGGATGTTGGCTAAATGCTGTAAACTTGAATGTCGTGTTAAAGTGGCAGTTACACATAAATACCTTGCCATTATCCCCACTAGTGTGGCGAAATAACGCACCGCTGCTTCTCACTTCTCTAAGCAGGAGACGTACTACGTTTCCCGTGAAACTAAAGATATCGGGATGGTAACCCCAATCCCTGCGGATTACTCCCTTCTTTCCATCATTATACTGGTGCATCGTTTTTTTTTTTTTTAACGGACAGTTGGTTCTTCATTACAAGCGCTCTCATTTTGTAGAAACAACAGTTTTTGTAGAACACCACAGTGAGTCTGAATGTCTTCTGAACAACAAAAATATCTCAGGATACGTGGGCTTGTTTAGGTCTGAAAAGGTTGAATAGACCTTGAAAATAAGGACTCAACTGAAGAGGTTTTGAATTTGAAAGAAATCACAAAAAGTGCTATGTTGGATCATCCCAGGCACATTAAGCTAAGCTGACACAGACGCGCGACAGACTGGTGAGATGTCGCATATACATGTTAGTTTCTTATTAATAAACCCCCTTAATATATGACTTCATGACGAGTTGGAAAATGTCAAGAGTAGGACAAATACTGATTGTGCAAGCATACTGAAATTGATTGTCTGTGGAGGTTTTCAGTCATCCAGGTCAAGTTGACTGTCTAGTTGCTACAAGGCTCAGTGACTCATCCAGGGGGCTTCATCACCTCTACTGAATGATGGGAAATTTATTAAGAACCAGTGTGCGTCTAAATGTCACGGAATTTCCCCACAATGAATCCCCTCCATTGAGAGGCAGAATGATTAAAGCGTGATTAAAGTCCACTTGATTAGACTTAGCACCTAGCACGAAGAAGTGCTTCTTCGGATGTTTAAACATCCTGAAATAACTGAAGTGTTTGTACAGTACCGTGGTTCTGTCTGTGTGGTTTCATTTCATGCTTCATGTGTGTGAAAAAGCCAGGGCTGTTTGGGGTTCTTCACACAGGAGCAAGCTTTAAATAATTGATGCTGCTCTTCCATAACTCTCCTCCCTACCTCGTCACATTATAACAGCCCCTTATAACAGCCCCACCCCACCCCCCACCCCCCACCCCCGATCCCCAACCGGCGTGAAAGGATTGAATCTATGACAAATGGCTCCTACTCTTCTCTTGTTCACAATTTTGCAAACGTTGCTTAGCAAAGTGAGATCATCCCTCACTTTCTTCTCAACTTACAGGCTTGTGATCGCAGCTTTTGATGAGCGGAGCAGACTGTGCTATAAAGTGAGATGTGTGTGAAATGGGGGAGCAGGTTATAAAAGCCTCAACTGAAATTTCTTATGGATGTTTTTTTTTTTTGTTTTGTTTAGTTTTTTTGCTTGCTTCCGTTTTGTTGCTAATCTTACTGATCGGGATAATCTTGTGTTTTAAGTGATATAGAGTTCTGGACATATGCATACAGTGTGTCCCACTTAGGACCAACACTGACTCGAGTGTCTAGGCCACAACCATGGATTGAAGATGTTTTGTTCCTAAACGATTTGGACTTGTGATACTTAAGAACTACTTCATGAATTCATCTACAGCAGATTGGAAAACTCTCTTTACTTCTTTAAAAAATCAATGAAAACGATCCAACTTGACCAAAAATGAGGTCATTCAACTGGCTCCCGATTAAATACGGATTTGATTTTGAACTAGATCTTTACAGCGTTGCTCCCAAAGAACAGATTTCAGACTTGGCCAGTGTGTATAAATCAGACACAACTCACAAATTGTTAGCTAGTGCTCTTTTAGTCATTCCCATAATTAAAATCAGAATGAGCGAAAGTGTGTTTAGTCATCAAATTTTTACTGAGGCCTTTGCCTAGGTTTTTTGTGTTTGTTCACGTGTACATGTTCATACAGGATTACGGACTGTCATCTCTGAGAAGGACAAAAAAGAGGACCCTTAGAAGAAGGCTGACCTTATTCTGCCTTCTGAGTGGCACAGACTTTATATTGGGAGAAGAAACTCTATCCAGCATTAGCCTATCTAGGCAGCCTCTTCCTAAATACATTGCAGAATGGGAAAATATTTGACACTGGCCACAATCAGATAAATGATATACTTAAGGAATTGAACGTGACAGGGCGTGATGTTATAGGAACAGCGAGGTGAAGCGGAGTTACTGTTACCGACCCAAAATAATCATTTTCACCTTATAGCACAGCAATTTTTCAAGAATGAATTCCTTTTTTTAAATTAAAGAACGACACTGTGTACATTTTATTTTAGTTTACCGTTACGTTTAATGCTGACGAACATCTATGAGACAAGTTCCTGCTACATTATAACAACATTAAGCAGGTGTTCCCTCATCAGTGTCTCCTTTTAATCTTTCTTGTTACGAGACGAAAAAAAAATCCAGCTGTCATGTTACTGAGGAACCGCAAATTGAAAAGCCATTCGTCCAAAAGGACTTGGTGGTGGAAAGCTAAAAGGAAGAGCTTTAACTCTGGCTGTTTAAAAGTTCGAACACCGGCGACTCCTACCAAAAATGCTAAATAAATCTCTCCTTACAGAAATCTTCACAATATCAATAATGACATGTTTTTCTTTGTTAAACAACACTTTATTTATTATTAGGCTTTGGTTATGCCGAGCATCTATCATACAAAGCCCCTGTGAATTAGCTGTTTCTCTAGAGACAATAATGTAGCTGTGATTTGGCTTGAAGAGGACACTATTGTCAGAAATAATATTACAGAAAATTAATCAGTGAATCTTCTTACCAATCAAATTGAGAACTAAAGAGCACTGTGGTATAAACTATGGAATATTGATTACTGAAACATGCCTAACTAATAATGGTTTTTTGCCTATAATTGCCATACGTCAGTATTTATCATAATGTCCTCTGAGACATTAAAGACTTCTTAGGAAAAGAAGACACTTGCTTCAGCAGAGCAGAGTAGCAGTACAGAATCAGAACCAACTAGAGCAAACGGTCCATTGTCATACAGTAGCCAGTAAAGACAAATATGACCCGGAGAATAAAAAAAAAAGAAAAGATTTTGGATGTATTCATTTCTCAATGAAAACAGAAATGGCTGCTCCGACTGTCTCAGTTATGAATAAATCCGGATTGCGTTCTAAAGCTGCTAATCTGTCCAACAAAGCGTCTGTGATATTGGCAGCTTGTGCTGCGGTTTTGCTGTGACGTTCCTCTCTGTTTCTCCAAGCTGTTGCTGCTTCAGATAAGTGTGCTGAGCAGTGAGCCGAGAGACGGCCCACTTTCCAGCAGATTATTTGAGGGCGATATCTGGGGCGTCGTTCTCTTCAAGCTGAGGGTGCACACTCCAACCTTTTTGGGCTGTGTTATATGAGACTGCAATTTATTTTATTATGGAATTGCAATATCATATAGACGAAGTGTTTAATTTCTCAGTAAATTGTCAATAACCAGACAAATGCACTTTTAGTTAATCCACTAGTTCATTAATTGACATTAAATGGACTAGGAGTGACACCAGGTACAGCTACATGGGAAATTATTGGGAGAGCGAAACTTTACGATCAACACTAACCTTATTATCGAACATTTCACATAATCACAGATTTACTGCAAGTTCTCTGAGACTCTAAACTACCAGAAATTTATAAATGACCATTCTTCCTTGTTTTGAAAAGAGTCTTATGTGATTATGCCATAAACATCTCACAGTCTCCGTTCATTTCTGCGACACTGCTCACTTCCACACACTTTTTTATGCTCCTCACGTCTGTATAATAGCTTTTGCAGGACTGTATATTCCAATATCAACTTATTTGTGGTTGGATGAATTTGCAATTTGCAACGCATTTCGTTATGAATCTAAAACAAACAGCCCATCTGTAAAGACTGTAGCATGTATCATGGAGAAAGCGTCTCGTCTCGTGGCTGATTTGATAGGAGAACAAATGGAGAGGCGACACACAGGCACCGTGACAGAGAATGGGATTTCTCAGCCCATTTCTGTATGCACACACACACACACACACACACACACAAGCATGATGATCAAAGCCATGATGACATGCAGCACCAAGTATTTTTTATTTTATTTAGCACACTATAGGCTGCTGTATATGAAGATGATATCGACGTAGATGTAATTATAATGTCGCTTTGTCAAACTGTGAAGAATGACTGAAGGAGCTCAATGTTTTATGCATTCGGTAAACAAAACAAATATTATTAACATGAAAGAACATAAATATATCAACTGCTAAACTGAGACTCTCACCTCTTCTCTCCTTCTCTCTGTTTGGTCAGGGGGAACTGGACCGGTGTTGTTTGCCCCGGACGATGCTGGAGACATGGAGATGATATCTCTGATAATGAGACTGGTCCTGATGTTGGTACTGATGAGGATACGGAAGCCTGGGGCGTGAGCGCGGAGCTCCACATCACATCACATCACATCACACACACACACACACACACACACACACAAACAACAGAACTTCAACATTAGGAAAAAGAAACGGTCAGGCATATATGGTGTCACATACTGAAAAACAGAAAAGACAGAAAAGAACATTACCTCTTTTTGGTCGTTCGGGGGAGAAAAATAAAAGATAACCCATTAGCTATAAATACAAACACTTTGTACAGAGGTGGAAAAGCAGCATTGTAGATCCTGTTACAGTTCTCAGGCTTTATCAAGAATAAACCAAAAGCAAATAAAGCTGAAAGTAATCAAGAGAAAACGCTGTGAGGATGAAAGCTGGGTGGATGTGATGGGCTGGTTTTCACTCAGGTAACAGAGACAGGGAGTGAGAGAGAGAGAGAGAGAGAGAGAGAGAGAGAGAGAGAGAGATTAGCATTAGCATGACAGCTAGCGGAGCTTGCTAGCATCTCTCCCAGCGGTTACTGAGAGATGGTAACCTTGGCAACGCATTCGCCTTCGCCTCGATGCTAGCTAGTAAAATCTTTTAATTAAGATACTTAAGTACGAGGTTTCATCTTTATGAATGCTGCTTTCCGTTGATAACATTATATATATATATATATATATATATATATATATATATATATATATATATATATATATATATATATATAGGGGGGGTTTCATTAGAAGAAATAATATCTTTAGTCAGCTATAACTGCATTATTCAATCTGGGGAATATGACTTATTTAGAATATAACTTACTGTATAGACTAATTCAGTGAAACAAAAATAAACTAAAACTTAAAAGGCTAATCAGGTAGCTGTAACAGTAAGAGAGGTTTCTATAGCTGGAAAAGTAGCATTCTGTGGATGGGTTTTTGTTCAAACTCAGTTTTAACAGAGCAAATAAATATAAAAAATAATAAAGAACAAATGTTGGAGCATGGCTCCCTGGGATAGGCTCCAGGTTCCCCGTGACCCTGAAAAGGAGTAAGCGGTAGAAGATGGATGGATGTTGGAGCATGGATTTCACAAGAGACAATATTTCTGTCACACTTTACCAGTCCTTTCTAACCATTAAGAAAAGCCAATACTTGAGCAAAATATGGTTTGACATGTAATCTAATCTGCTTTTAACCTTGCATGTGTTCAACTTAATGTATCATTCAAGACATTTCACATGTCAGTGCCTGTTAACTGACACACTTATTGTAAATGAACAGCAATGAGTCATAGGCTATTCTGAGTTTATATGGGAATGCTGTAGGATATCATTTTTTTTACAGAAATAATTGTTGTTGTTGTTGTTGTTTAATATATTTTTTCCTTATTTTTCCGCTAATGCCGACTCAGGTGCGTACCAAACAACTAGATTTTCAATTCAATTCTATTCTTTAATTTCCACAACACAGACATGAACTGATGCTACAGCGCCTCCTACTGGCAGCACAGAGAATTCATTCAACCGCACAACAGATAACACAACTCACATTCAATTTCCGCAAAAGAAAAACACACAAAAAGATACCCATTGTTCGGTTTTTTGAAGTTTGTTTTTTTTAAGAACAGAAACTACTGAAAAGTACGGGTGTGCTCTGGTTCAGTCCAGAATTACATTCAGGAAATGCCCAGTGATTATTTTTGTGGGGAAACTGCTGACAGCTGTGACATAATGGTTCTTCATTATGCCTAAGTGTATAGAATTTAAATTTTAGCATAATTCCTGTGTTTTAATAATAATAATAATTATTATTATTATTGTTGTTGTTATTATTGTTACTATTATTATTATTATTATTATTATTATTATTATTATTATTATTTGTGTCTACCAACCTATTATAAAGTGTTTCACATGAAGAAAAATATCCAAGGAAAACTAACGAATAAGTAAAAATGAGAGTGCTTATTTTGGTTGTCGTGGTTACCATGACGCTTAATGGACTACAGTATGCATATTGCCCCTCCCATCTGGGAAATCCCCACAGGAACAGCGTGGCATTGTGCATATGTGTGTGCATATGTGTGTGTGTGTGTGTGTGTGTGTGTGTGTTAGTTAATAATCCATTAATAATCCGACTAATCCAGTTAATCGGAATAAAACACCTTCATATAGTCTCCTAAATCTGAGGTCCCCTGAGGTCTAGATCGTATTCGTTGCTGTTTGTTTATAGTTAACCTTCATATAAAATAATAGAACAGTTTTACATCAATGCAGAAATGCGGGGTTGTCATAACCTTGGATTTATATCGACAAATTTTAATTACAGACTAAAAAAAATAAAAAATAAAAACCGAAACCTAATCATAAATTACAACATAACAACAACAACAACAACAACAACAACAACAAAAGTAGGAAGACATCTCTTTGGAGCAAAGTTGTCAATTTACTTGAAAGATGATTTAAAGTATATATGCATTTATAATATTATTACAGTGATCTGTAGTGATGTTTTGTCTTTATCTAGCAGCGGTAGTGTGCAATCACGTGACCGCAAACTTCACGACTTCCTTGTAGTTTAAAGATGAGCCCCGCCCCCTTTTCACAGCTTCCTCTTAACCACCCGTAAACATTCAAAACCCGTCAAAAGTCGGTCATTTCTCTGCGCCTGTCACCAGCGGCTTGTTTTTCTCTTCTCGACCTGGATCGGTTATGAACGGGTTCTGCTGGTCTCAGTGTATTCGTACCTTCGATTTCAGACAAAACAAAAACTGGAGCTGGAATGAAAAACAACGACGGCGACCAACAGCTGAAACGGACGGGTTTGTTTTCCCCGGCGCGGTGACTGCACTTCGGCTGACCCTCGACGCGGTGTGAAGCCTGAACACTCTCATTAACCTGCACATACATAAACAGAGCACCATGGAGAGAAGAGTAGGCGACAGGGACGAGAAGAGCAAGTTTGATTTGCTGGAGGACAACTGGATCGACTCCGGGATCGAGTCGTTCGGGTCGTTCAGCAGAGATGATCGGTGCAGTACCACGAGTTCGGTACCGGATCACAGCAGTGGGAGAACAGAGCAGGACAAACTGAGCACGGTTGAGCGTCTGGACTCGTCTTATGGCTCTTCATCTCTGACCACAGAAAGTCTGAGTGATCTTATGGGCAAATGCAACGTTTCGGAGACTCGAGCCGACCAGGGGGTCCAGAACCAGAACCAGTACCTGTACCCAGTGGATTACACCGAAGAGGAAGGAAACCTGCTAACAACCGTCACAGAAGATGGAGACACGTAGGTTCTTCTGAAAATTTAACTCGTGACCTAAAAAAAAAAGGCGTCTAGATTAGATTACAGCTAACTAACTAACTAACTAAACAATTTAACTTTAGTTTTCCAAAACACTATCTAGCATGAGTAATGTTAATGGAAGCTTCCTTGCTGGGAAACAAACAAACAAACAAACAAACAAACAAACAAACCCTCATAGAATTTGTAATGGTTGTAATGGGAGTTGTATTTGTTTTAATGGAAACTGTGTAGGTCTCTACTGGTAATTTTGGTGCCTTTTCTTGATGGCATATGTCATGACTCGTGGATACCATTAAGGACCAGTAATGGTTTTATTGGTGGGCTGATGGTTTGTAATGGTATTTGTAGTGGAAACCATTAGAATTTCTGTGATGGTTTCTATTTTTTTTTGTTTGTTTGTTTTTTAAATAAAAAAATTCCCAGCAGGGTTCTGAGCACCACCACAATCAGCTGATCCTCACACACGGCTCAAAACGACTGGTTAGTACTATTTTTATTTATTTATTTATTTATTTTTCGCACATGAGTAAGAATATTTACATCAAATAAGGCCCTGCTTGTTCAAACCGGGTTTCGCTTATTCAGTGGATGGCCTTTGGTACGTCATTAGAGGTAATGCATGTCAGACGAGATCAGAAACCACACAGGCATAAAGGGCTTTGATGTTCCTAAACGGCTGAGACATGCAGTCAGAAACTTCCACTGAACGCAGTTACAACCAGACAACAAGCTAAATCCAATTATTAACGCAGGCCAGGAGTGTTTAAGGCGTTCAGGTTTTTTCCTGCTCACGGCTCGTTTGATTGAACGTCTGAGCTAATTACTAAGCGAATAGAAAACACCAAAATGTACAGGGTGGTAGTGTGCCAGGACCACGATTCAGAAACTCTGGTTTAAACTAACCACTGACTTCTGCAACGAGTCTCCGTGGCTCCTGGGTTTCATTTCAACCATCTGATTTGAACTATTCAAATTCCCCTTTAACCCTCGCGTATCTGATCACAAAGGGCCGACACAGCTGCAGGTTTTAATTCCAAACAAACATTACCCTTACCATCTTCCTTCACAGAGAACATGCATGGAAGTAGGTCTCCAGGACTCGAGGACATGTATCGACATACCCTAGGTTCAATTATTTGAAGGCTAATTATAATGCATTGGACAGAATGAAAACCTGCAGCCACACCTGGTCTTTGTGTAGATTAGACATCCCTGGGTTGTCTTGTACAGGTAGACTTCAATTATTTTAACTCATAATAGTCTGAAGTCACAGTTCTCATAAATGTATGTATTTTCTCTTTTGTTTACTGAAAGGAACAGATCCAGGTTTGTCTAAAAGTGGTGCTTACATTGTTGTGAGCTTGGAAGAGCTGTTTCAGTCACCATCATCTCATGTAGCGTTAATCATGGCTTGGCATGGCACGGCTGATCGCACGCAGGGTGTGAGAGATGGCCTACTTGTGGGATTTTTTTTTGTTTTGTTTGTTGCTAAAAATTACCCTTTGACTTCAGCAGTGCTTCCTCTATCTTTATATCTGCCAAGAAGTTTAATTTCACAGCTTACGTCAATCCACTGACTTGTGGTTAACAGAAGTAAAGTTGCAACTACTGTATGCTAGGCAGCGTTCGCGTTTCTGAGATCAAGACAGCCATCTTTCTTATACTGGACAAATTTGTGAGTTGCACAGAAAAGCCAATTCCATCGAGTTGTCGACTGGATTAAAAAAAAAAAAAAAATGTAATTGTATACCTTTTTTTTTTTTTTTTTTTTTTTTTTTATATAAACATAAACCATGGCACCCAGATGAATGCAATTCTCTGAGCAGACCCACAACTAAATATTGGCATGTGCTTCTTGTGTATTTTCTATAAGGAAAATAGGTTAAAAGCTTTGAGTTTTGTGGTAATAGATATGCCTTGATGACTGCAGTGTAGATTCATGGTCTAGTGTAATGTCTGTAGTGATTCACACTCGTGTGATTTACGTTAAAGTTCACTAATCTAACATTGCATGCAGTTACACACACACACACAGACACACACACAGACACACACGCGTCTAGAAACTCTGTCTCGCTTATCGGTGGCGCATCTGCGCAAGAAAGCAGAAGTACACCATGGCAGTGGAATTTCCCCAGCGCTCTACTGGAAACACATTCTGATACCTCCGTGCTACAAAAAGAGCATATGGTTAAGGGCTTGGAGGACTGATGCATCAACACACATGTACACTTGAACTTGGTTGCAAAATTGTACATTTTCTGGAAACGTTAGTCAGTGCAACAATTAAAAATAGCTATACGATTTTGCAACAAAACAAAAAAATATATATACATTGCTAAAATTTTATAGCTAAAAGTCAACGTCATGAGCCTAAAACCTGACTCGCAGTGCAGCCTAGAGTGACTGAAATGAATTCTAAATTATACATCAGGAGTGAAGTGATGGGATAAAACCGGTGTAATTATAACGCACTGTATACATGCTTCTGCACGTATAACTAACTGAACTGCGGTCTGTCCGTGTTCTCTGTACTCCTGGACGAACGCTGTTTCGTTTCACTGTGTACTGTACCAGCTGTAGATGGTTGAAATGATAGTAAAGCGACTTGAACTTGTGAACAAAGCATCGCTACAGTGAGAAATGATGGACGCATGAGTCAACGCTCTTAGGATTTTACTGCAGAAAGGAAAGCCTTGCAGACCTAGTCTATGTGTTCTTTGAATGTTTGTTTCTTGGAAACGTCTGATTTGTCATTTTATCAGATGTTAAGAAGGGTCAGTGAGGGTTCATGTATAGCAAGATCCATCGGCAGACAGAACACACTCATTTCATGTCTTTATCAATGCTGTGAGACCTCGTGAAATCCCCACAAGCTCTATCCAGGAGGAGCGATTTCTCACTTCTGGAAAGGACTTTCACTTCAGGGCTGCTGACAAAATACTTCTGAGAAATTCCACTGTTTCTTCCTCGTATTTATCATTTACTGAAAGTGAAATAATTGTTCATTGATACAAGGTGCACTTGGTTGGTGTCCTGGTGTATGACTTGTGTTTGGGTTTTTTTTTCTTTTTTTTTTTTAGAGCAACACTTCCTGTTTGATACTCGAGCTGTGAGAAGGAGCACAGCCAAGTGACCTTATTAGTAGTAATATCAGATATAGTTGAAATACATCGATGTGTTTTTTTAAAGAAAACAAACAAAAAAAAGTATAACAAGCGGAGTAATATAGTGGTCTTGTATCATTATAATAAATTATGAGGCATGTAAAGTTACAAAATTTTCGTATTTTATTAAGTTTCATATTGTATTAAATTTTCATACTAAGCTTTAATATCGGTACTTACCTAATGCAGACGTACTTTTATTATAAAATATAACCATTACACTATATGTAAACGGTATAATACAGCACGGTAAAATCGTTCCTTTTTTGATAACGTCATTCTTAGGCATGTGATTTTTTTTTTTCCAGAATTATTGGCAGCCTTGGTAAAGACGGCTGACGAAGGTTGCGAACAAGGATCGTGGTGGCTCTTCAGCTTTATCTTTAGCACGCTGGAAATAGGAAGGAAAGCTAACCTTTTAACTGAAGTAAATCTAGAAACCCTTATAGAAAATCCACATTTTGATGAAAACAATGTCATACTTATTTGCACCCCTCCTCCATTTAGTACTTCTTGCGACCGATTACAGCAATGAGACTTCTCCTGCGATACTTCTTCATTTCATCACACTTTTTTTTTTTTTTTTTAATAGGGTTTAGGTCAGGAGACTGGAATGGTCATTTAGGAAAACTTGATTTTATGGTATTTATGTCCTGGATGTATGTTTTGTACTTGATGGTCCATGATGCCTTGTATCCTAACATCACCGGTCCTCCATCATACTTAACATTGGGGATTAGGTTCTTTTCATTCTTTTTATATTTCTGTCTCATCTGACCATAGACTCCATTTCCAGAAGCATCCAGCAAACTCCAGGCCTTTACGTTTGTGGTTAGATTAAAGGAAAGGCTTTCTCCTGGCACAGCTGTATAGTTTATTGACCTGGTCATGGCATCTAATAGCAGATTTGCAGACTTGGTGACAATCTCCAACCATGATCGTCTAAGCTCTCTTAGCTCCTCACTGTGCACCGGGGCAAACTTGGGGATGTACATTTGCATCCTCCTCCAAGCAGGTTCACCTCAGTGCCTGTTGTTTTAAATAGCTTAATTATTAGCCTAAAATCAGAAATAGCCGCCTTCATCTTCATTGCATCAGTCATTGTCTGATTCACAAAGCGCGCGGAAGTTTATCTACTTTCATTTGTGCATTCTTGATGAATGGCTAAGGGGTTTTTGGCAACCCGCCTCTTGAGCTGCCTTTTCATTGAGGTGGCTTTTAAAGGAATGTTTCCGCCAAGAATGACCGTTTACGCGTTTTTCCTGTATGCACGTACATATATAAAACGATAAAAATATGTAAAGATCATTCTTGACTGAAACATTCCTTTAAAAGCCATCTCTTCTGTGAAAAGGCAGCTCAGGGGCGTGTGTTAAAGAGTCATGTCTTTGCAGTCGTGTACGGTTTCCTGTGCTCTTTAACCTCCTTATCGTAGTGTTTGTTTCCTCCTTTGCATTCTGAATGGGGTCAACTACTTTTCATCTGAACGCGTGGTTTTAATTCAACTCCTTTTCTAAAACCTGATCTAATTTTAAAGTGTAGTTTTCCAAGAACCGGATACAACCGCGCTGAGCTGTGCGCCCCGACTTGAATGCGGTGTGTAGAAAAGTTCCAGTGTTGTGCAACTCCTGTGCCTCTCGCTCTGCATGGGTGTGAAGAATTTCTTAGTATTATTTATTTACCCCGTATTGTTCTGCGTCACAGATTATGAAACACTTTCCAATGTCGGTGTGTGGTCTTCTGTTCCCTCTTTCCCCATCTGAATGTGATTAAATATAACACTGCATTATTTAACCCAGTGCATTATTTAATTTTTTTTTATTCTTTTTTTTTTTTTTTATATATATATATACATCATTCCTGTCCAGTTTTCTCCATTTGGCAATAATCCATGAAGTGGAGGAATTCGCCCACCAGCTCATAAATCTGTTCCCCAAAGAGATCCTGGACATCCAGAATAATCTATATCAGGTAACACTTCCCTCATTTCATAGAATGTGATATTTTTGGTCTCTTGCTTTTGTCTTCACTAACACAGCCAGCCAATTCAGTGTGAAACGTGTATGTAGTGCTTTTCAGGATTGTATTGGTTATGTCATTTCTGTTGTAAGGGGAAACTCCATCTTAAGCTAGAAATGTCATCAGACTCAGGGGTTTCACTGATTTCCATATTTTTATTCAAAAATACTACTCCTATCATATTTTCCATTACAGAGATTTTTATTTTTCCTAAGTTGCATACAATTTGTGAAGGAGGATATGATATGGGTTGGTGTGTTTTAAAATGACCTTTCGGTATCACTGATAACACTAACTGCTCAACTTCTTAAACTGAGATTAAGATTATCGCAATATTTGTATTGTGACCTCACAGTTTCTGTAGTAGTAATAGGGACGTGAAGACGAGTTCATTACGAGTTCGTCGAAGTCATTGGAAAGAGCGCGGAAGTTGCTAGCCAGCTAAGTCCACAGAATAGTGAGGTCACCAAATAGCAAAATGGGGGAAACTACATTAAATTGACTCCTCGCTAATCGGGGTGTTATGGTTTGGAATGTTTCATTTAATTGTGTCGGTATCAGTCAGCAGTTTACAACACACGAGCTGGTAGTGAAAATTACAGGGAAAATTTGTTACGGAATCTTTGTAGAAGAGACTCTTCGCCACATCGTGGTTTATATATTAAGAAAAATAAAAATCGAAAGGCAAGATCAAATTGTTCTACTTTTTTTTAAAATTATTTTTGAGAACACGTTTTTTAAAAAAAGAAATAAAATCTCTTTACATCGTCAGGTCTTGAGAGCATGGCAGTGAGGGGAAAAGTGGCATGCTGAGACCAAAAAAAAAAACCCCTAGCAAAGCTTTGTGCAGGGCTCCTTCGCCAAAATTCGATGGGTTTAGATTGTTTCATTCTGGTCAGCAATGCCATGTCTGTGCGTTTGATCGCTGTGTATGATAAAGTTATGTAAATGCCATCACTGCTCCCTGCCCTGAGAAATGGAGGTTGGAGCTGTACTATTTAAGGCGAGTCCAAACAAAGGGGCGTTGTGAAATCCAACCTACATTTTTGGAGAGTCCCAGGCTGACGCAAAAAGAATAAGAACCGCTGGAATAAGGAAACTGATCAAGTTAAAAATAAAAAATAAATGGGTGGGCGGTTATAGATGCAAATTCATTTAAATCTTTGCTTTGAAACCTGTGACTAACTGTGACATGGTAACACCCTCACTCGCGAAGTTAATATGACGTCTCCTCATTAGCCCATTTAAATCTGGAATCTGTAGTGAGGGTAGGAAGTGAAAGGTAGAACACATCTGTAGGTTAAAGGCTTTTAGGTAGGCATTTTAATGATTTTAGTGTATTTTAATTTTCTAATTTTATTCCATCTTCAGACCTCAAACCCATTATAAACTCGATTTACAACACACGGGTGAAGATCCTCCTTTATGCCCCTTATGTCAAAGTCCAATATCTCTGAGGCATATTTTAATGGACTGTGATGGGTTCAACTCCTCTGTGACTTTATTATTATTATTATTATTATTATTATTATTCGATTGATTCATCTGAAAAGATTTTTAATGACGTGAGGCCAGAATTCGTTTTAGATTTTTAAAGATAAAATTCTTCATATTTTGCTACAAATAGCCATGGTAGTTGGCATGGTGTTTAAATTACAAACAAAGGAACACGTCAAATTTGTCCATATTTTATACATTTCCATTAATACTGAGATTTCATGAAAATGTTGTTACTGTGCCAAGCAGTGTCTTTTGGAGCATAAAGATTTAGACATGCAGTTAAATGGCTTTTACTTGTTAGCTACATTAGCCTAATAGCTCTAGTGCATCAGACATCACATGTTTGATTATATTTGGGGTAAGAAGAACGTTGTGTGCGTTTTGATTTTTGGCTGATTTGCGCTAGCATGCAGTATCTGAAAGAATCGTGGCGTATCGGTGCTGCACTGCAGAGTGTCTCGAATGAGAAGCCTATTAAGTGAGAAGAAGCAAATCTGTTGCAGTCAGCACTCAAAACATGTGACTAATGGAAATGTAGTAGTGCACCAAGCTTACCGAAATCCACGTAAGCAGGTCGGGGCTTTGGTCGGATTAGTCAGTAACACCTCAGCACTACAAGTGAGCACTCTTAAACTGAGTAAGCTATGTAGTGGTGTTCTCGTTCTGCTGGGGTAGGTTCAGTCTAATTCACTATGCACTGCTGCTATCAAAAGACCATGGATGAGTTACTATATGATGCAAGCGTTTAACAGATGTGTGTTTCACTCTTACAAGATCCCCTTTAATGAGGTCTCATGCCACACATGGGGCAATAATATACTCTATATATGAAAATTTGTGCTCTCATGTTAAGTTTTCCCCTTTGTACATTATTGTATTCGAACAGTTTTCTTGTTTAAAAGATATGCAAATGTGACGACGCTGAAAAATGTCTTCAATAATGATGATTGTTCTACAATATACTACAGTAGTCCGTAAACAAGTTATCAGCCCATAGCTCTAAAATAATAATCCTATCATTTCATGAAACACCAAAAATGGCATTAGTGTAAACTGTCATTTTGTAACGTCAGGCGTCTTGTTGCCGAGCTCCATATTTATATTTATACCGTAAAACTATGGTGCAATTTGGGGAAACACCGCATTTAAACGTAATCCAAATTCACGATCAACGTTTTCACGTTATAGAAAAGGCCAATGATTTTGTATGTGCTGTTCTATTTGTCTAAAACGTGTTTAAAAATGAATGTTTAGCTCAGAATAAACATGTTTTATTTCGTTCTTAATATCTTCAGCTGACCGGTAGAGTAAAGATCCTGTCCCAGTGGAACTTTGTGGAGGAGTTAGCAGTTGAGCAAGTTTAGACGTGCCGTTTTTACTGTATTCGAGAACTTATTCTGGTTTTACCAGCTTTGCAAATAATTGATAAATAAATTTAATTAGAATCATTAATAATTGATATCCCAAAGATAATTGAGGGGCATCTAAATCACTCACACTGCTAAAATCAGCGCTTCCTCTATTTTGGATCTAGAAAGACCGCATCCTTCGTAAGAACCGTTTAGAGGAAAACACTGCTGTTGAGTTCCCCAGTTGTGAAATTTATTTGCCCGAAAATTGTCGATTTAGTCAAATCGTTCTTCTTGTTACTGTGAGTAATTTCTGAGAACCATGATACTCTCAGAAAAGTGTATTAGTGATATGAATCATTTATTGCAGTGTCAATATCGTATCGTGTATAACATCTTAACCAAGTAAAAAGATTTAGCTAGATAATATTTCCATCCTGCTTATCCTACACGGGGTCACAGGAAGTCTGTTGAAGGGAGATCAGGGCAAAGGGTCGGGGACACTCTGGACAGGGTGCTAACCCATCGCAGGGCACAATCTCGCACACTCCGGACAATTTGGAAATGTCAATCATGTATTTGGGAGGAAACCGGAGTACCCGGAGGAAACCCCCAAAGCACGGGTAGAGCATGCAAGCTCCGTGCAGAGGCAGGATTCGAACCTCCCATTCCCGCCCACCCCCAATAATATTCAGCTTAGTTAAATAATTCGCACCTAAATGTAAATCATCACCTAAATGCTGACGTGCAGGTGTACTCTGTTTTGGAAAGCAATGTTGCTGAGACGATTTTTCTGCCTGATCTTCTCACTCAGACGCCGCTGCACCTGGCCGTCTACCTGAACCAGGTGTCCGTGGTAAAGGCTCTGGTGGCGAACGGTGCATGTCTAGAGCTCCAGGACCAGGATGGAAACACGCCGCTCCACGTGGCCTGCGAACAAGGCAGGTTCGATTGTGCTAATGAGATGCTCCGTCAGGCTTCGCCCTCCATGCTGACCCCGGTGTTCGAGACACAGAACTGGAGAGGTAATACTGCAGCACACTACATTTTAATAAATATATATGAAACGGTCTAGGAACCATTTCAGCGGCAGGACAACGGCAGTTATGTTTTTGGCCTAGTGACTGTCTAGAATTTCCCAGGCTAGCTTGTGTAACAGCTTTTCTCTGCAATATAGAATGTCACAACAGAGACAAGAGTAACCATAAGGATTCTGTGGCAAGGTAGTTAACTGAAGTCATTCTGACGAATAGAGAAGTATGTTTGCTGTCAGTGGTGACACTTCTGGTCTGATTGATGATGGTTGTTGTCGGGAAGCATCACTGCCTTCACTGACCATTTACAGAACACTTCACCAAACGAGATGATAAGGAAGTGCTTGTGAGCGATCGGTACTCAATTAAAATGAGCACAATAAATCAGAGCAACTGAATGAAATAAAATAACAGCGACCTTCCTTAACCTTCCCAAAATCGTTCCGCTTCTGAAGAACAGAAGTCCAAAACGTCTTTTATTTAAAAAAAAAAAAAAGAAAAAAAAAAAATATATAGATAGTCTTGGTTCTGACCTCTGATTGGCTGAGCTTTGTTCAAAGCCGTTATATATAATAACTGAATTCTGTATTAATGCAATGATTAATGCTAATCATTATGACATCGTTCTGTCCATTGAATACCTTAATCCTAATTTCTGCCTGTTTTGTTGCTCAGTGACTAGAGGTTACTCTTAACTGACTATATTTTGTGGCAGAAGAATTGCTTATAGCGAATATTACTACTAATACGTTTAAATGTTTATTGAACACTGGATTTTATCATATTAATTTTGTCACAGTTTTGCTCACAGTGGTTCGATCACTTTTAGATATGACGCTAAGCGATTTGCCTAAAATCCCCTTAACCCTGTGATAAAATCTATGTAACTCACATCCTCTCGTAGCTTAGTTTTGGTGTACACCTTCACAGACTGGCCTGTTTATCAGCTACACATGCCATGTGCGGATATTCTTTATCCCCCTAGTGAGGTCCTCCTACCGTACAGACCACTTGAGTGCATAATTCATCAGCACACTTCTACTTAAAGACTAGATCTCATCTTTCTCCAAGCTCACGGAGTGTGTTAATCGTCCTCTGGCCTTTCGGGTTCAGTGTCTTATCACTGTTCGCTGGGTATTTTTCATTGCTGGTCTGTTTTTAAAAAAAATAAATAAATAAATCCCAACAGTTCTGCTATGCCTGATTGGCTGGTACAACAATAACGCACGTTGCCGTGGCGTCGTTGCTGCTGTTCTGAGAATGGTCCGACGCCCAAATGATATCTGCTCATCAGTGATCCTGTAGAGGTCTATTTCCATTAATGGTCAGACTTCACAGAGTGAGAGATGATCTTCATTTAGTGATTGTACACCTACAAAGTGATCTATCTATGTCGTAGGTGTACCTGATAAACAGGTGTGTGTGTGTGTGTGTGTGTGTGTGTGTGTGTAGTAGGGGCTGATTCATTCACTTCCCTCTAAGCAGTATGAAAGCGTAATATGATATCCTCATGTAAAGGTTTTAGTTAACGTTTCATCCTTCCTGTTTGCTTTCAAGTTTTCTGCGTATCTGGGCAACTTGCACCAAAACAAGGACGTTAAGCACAATACATAAAGTGCTGGCATTTTAATGCGAGAGATCATTTTCCATTTGTCTAGGCCTTTTAGCGAACAGAAACGTAGCAGTAAGGGAACAGGGAAGTCCGTGTAAAGGTTTTGGAATTGACATCCGCATTGACGTTGCAGTTTTAACAGTGTCCTCCTTTTGGTTTGAAGTTAGAGCTTCGTGATGAATACCACAAAATCACAGTCTATTTATTTATTTATTTATTTATTTATTTATTTATTCGTATTCTATCATGTTCTGCGTTCATACCGCAGCGCTGTCGAATTCTTCATTCTGATTGGTTAGAAGTTGTTTTTGATCTTTATTACGCTCGTTTCCATAGTAACAGCCTGCAGACGCTCCACAACACAAAACAACGAAGACGCGTAAGCATCGATTATGGAGACGTTTTATGTAACGTTTATGGAAAGAGTCTCGGGTGTCAGCGCTTTGTAAGGGTTATTAGTACGTTTTCTGCCACAGGGATGTCTTCGGGACTCAGGAGTTTGCGCTTTCCAGTTTCTCGGTAACACGACAACATGTTTGTCTTATAAAACTCGAGAGAGGGGAAAGAAAGAAAAAAAAAAAAAGAAGACCGGCTAGTGAGGGAACAACTATTTATAGCTGCTATAATGTACGTGACAACAGGGACTAGCCTGTCTGCAGACATTCCATAACAACTACATAACACTAAACGGTTCCAAGTACTTTGTCGTTCTTCAATAAGTAAATAATTGTAATCATTGACTAATTACTGTGGTATGAGCGGAATAAAACCGTAATAAACCGTCGTGTAGTAACGGTCCGACGTGTTCAAAATACCACACACGCAGTCACGTTAAATATGAAAGGATTTTGGGGTATTAATCTGGGATCACGTTGCTAATCCACTATACTTTGGGAGATTTAAATAAATAAATAAATAAATAAATAAATAAATAAATAAATGTTGTGTGACATCACCGCTAGCACAATTCAGCATTGCACCTGACGGTGCCACACACCAATAGTGCCTAGAACCTCTTGGTGTAGCATACAGTATATGACACCCGGTCCATTCTCCACTAGATGCATGTACATGCAACCAAATAATCCGTTAGTAATCGGATCGAAAAGCCTTCACGTAAACACCCCGATCGATCCAATCGAGCTTGAATGGAATTTCGATTGGATTGAAAGTGTAGATCTGAAAAAATCCATTAAAGAGGGGAAAAAATAGCCACGTGAACGCTTGAATCTGACTCGCATGCGCAGTGCAGTGAAACCCGACAACAGACGCTCTGCACTTTCGCAGACGTTTTTGTTCAGAATGTATATAACGCACGTGTAAACGAATATCTGAATCGGCTTGCGGTGTTTAGGGTTCGTATAAACGGTACTTTCGGATTGTGCGATCGGATTGAATTCGTTCTGACCGATGAAACCGGGTGCGTGTAAACATACCTACTGATCTGTAGCTCGGCCTCTTGGGTATGTTAACGAGTTTCGGCAAATTCTAGTACAAATATTTTGTGCAAGATTTTAGGATATGTTTCGGGTTTTCTTAAATCATACAGAAGCATATCTTTTGTTCTTTCTTTGTTATTTAAATAAATGCACCATTAAGGATTTTTGTTTTGTTTTCTTAAACCAGGTCTGACTTGCCTACACGTTGCCACACTGCACAAACAACACAGAATCATGAAAATGATGATTAAGAAAAGTGTGGATCTGAACCTGCAGGTGAGAAGTGAGAGGAGCTTTTATGCAGTTATAAAAAGACCAAGCTTTCCTTTCTCTAAGCTGCACTACCTGTTTGCATCTCATTGCTGGATGCCTGACGTTGCAGTATCTGCTTGTAACTTGGCTTTTTTTCAAACAGGATGGTATTACAGACCATATAACAGTGCAGTAACCATTTATAGAAAGCTTCAAAATATAGAAACGTTGATTTTCGTAACTTTTATATTGTAGATCACCCAATTTTTATACCTTAATTAGCGCAGACTGTTTTTTTTTTTGTTTGTTTTTTTCTTCTTCTTTAGATCTAACAAATACTAACACATTGTCATAACGCTTATATAAGCACGAATCAAGCTTTGGCCCTGCTTTTTGACACGTACTGACCCTGCTACACGTCTGCCCTCAGGAGGGAACGAGTGGGAAAACGGCGTTACACATGGCCGTGGAGCTGCATGACGTGGATGCAGTGATTCTGCTGCTAAAAAGAGGCGCCAACGTAGATGCTGCTATGCTAAACGGTTGCACGGCACTCCACCTGGCAGTCGGGCGTCAAGACACCGCCATCACCAGCCACCTGTGCCAGGCAGGAGCTGATAAAATGATTCGCAACATGGAGGACGAGACCGCGTTGGACCTCGCCGACGGCAACGATGACGTAAGAATGATTCGATTTCAACACCGAGACAGCAAACCCCCCCCCCCCAAAGTCCAGCCTTTATAAGTCCAAATACAGCATTCTCACCTTCATATGAGTCATGTATTTGCATGAAATAATCCAAATCCACTTATAAGTGAAGTAGAACCCAATGCTATCACTGAAATGTGCAGGTAAAGGTCTTGTATACATGCCCAAATCCTGAGGTTTCATCCTGCTGGTTGCCATTATATCAGTATCATTTTTACTGAGTATGATTTTCACTTCCTGGTGTCAGAAGCGCTAAGTCACATGACCTCTAACTGAAATGCCCGTGAAAAGGCAGTTGTGGTTCTTCTAACTGATGTCATGCAAATCTTGATCATTAGTAGTTTTGATTTTTGTGTTGAATGCTTCCTTCATATTCTGAGCGTTCTCTTTTTCGGAACAGCTCACTGGCACTACACGAATAACCTGAATTCCTTGAAGAGCTCTACTTTTAGAAGAATTAGTCATTTGACTATAATATCTGCTCATTTCTCGGCTTCCCCCTTTAAATCCCGAGTGAACTCAAATCACTACCTGCTTTCGGATGAGATTAACGTTGGACATGATACGCGGGACAAAGCTAACTGAAGCTAAAGCCTTCTAAAGATGAGATCGAGCCAAAGTTGGTAAAAATAAAACATTTCTGAATTGCCAGAGATTTACGACAGGCTTCCATGTTTATTATTGTGTTTAGTTTTTTGTCTAGTTTTCATCGATTATACAGTGGTGCTTGAAAGTTTGTGAACCCTTTAGAATTTTTCTATATATCTGCATGAATATGACCTAAAACACCAACGGATAGTCCTAAAAGTCGATAAAGAGAACCCAGTTAAACAAATGAGACAAAAAAATATTATACTCGGTCATTTATTTCTTGAGGAAAATTATCCAATATTACATATCTGTGAGCGGCAAAAGTATGTGAACCTTTCAGTGCTTTCAGTATCTGGTGTGACCGCCCTTGTGCAGCAATAATTCAAACTAAACACTTCTGGTAACTGGCGATCGGTCCTGCACATCGGCTTGGAGGAGTTTTTTTTTTTTTTTCCTCAGTACAGAACAGTTTCGACTCTGGGATGTTGGTGGGTTTCCTCCTCACATGAACTGCTTGCTTCAGGTCCTTCCAAAACATTTCTATTGGATTAAGGTCAGGACTTTGACTCGGCCATTCCAAAACATTATTCCACCAGATTTATGTATAGCAGAAATTTTTATAAAGCGTTCACAAAAATGACAGCACCACTGTGTGTTACGCTATTGATAATACTGATAAGGATTTGTGAGATTGTTATTACACACATGGCGAAGATGAAACTGATGAATACTGAAAACTTCCAGTGACCTTTACACACGATCAGATTTTTAATTTTTTTTTAAAAATTTATTTTATTTTAAAAATGGATGCAGTGTCAGGACCATGTCTAAGTGATGACTGTGTTTGCCTTTCAGATACTTGCACTACTGCCGTTTGATGACATCCAGATCATGGGCAGGACTGTCAGCTTGAACTACTGAGTGTGAAAATCGGCGTGTTCCTCTATCTGTAAACTCTGGGGACTTCAATTATTACCATTTTTACATGGCTTTACTTTCTATGACCTTGTTTATTTTAAATGTTGATTACATTAGAGCTGTTAATTTATACATGAGTTTGGGGTGAAGTTTTTATTTTCCAAATCTGTTCCAAATTGTTCTGTAGTAATCAAATGAACGTCCTGGTTTTTTGTTGTTTTTTTTTTTGTTGTTGTTTGTTTGTTTGTTTTTTTTTCTCTTCTATATTCATCTATATTTCAGTTTCTGGTGGTTGCTTCTTAACCATTTAATGCCACACATGCTGAAATGTGTATGAACGTATAGCTTGAATTATCGAATACCTCATACAGTATGGAAACGGACATTAAAAATGTTAGGTTATGAAAGTGACTGTATCACTTCGGAGAAGGATGAGGAGGCTCAGATAAGGAGTAAGAACACAAATCGTAGTTTACAGCATCACTCAACTTTTCTGGTTTAGGGAAATGTCCCTTTTGAGTTTTAAACTGACTTCAAGTAACAAGTTTGTCGAATCCTTTTTTTTTTTTTTTTTTTTTTTTTTTTTTATAACCCCGCCTTCCCGGGTTGTTTTTGTTAAACTCTGTAATTTCCCTCATGTAAATAATTCTGGTATTGACCTAGCAGGGATATACTATTGTTTGGTTTCATGCTTCTTAAAATTGTTTGTAAATGACAGTATTGTTACTCAAGTAGAATTTCACTGGCTGCACATCATGCTCACGTGGTGGATTTACTGATTTTATTGAAAGCCCGCTTCTGTTCTGACGAAAATTAGATTTATATAAAGTTCCTCCATTAGCCATCAGCCAAGGTTACAAGCTATGAGGTTAACGAAGCGAACACGTAATAGAGATCGTTTTCACTGCTTTCCGTAAATAAACAGTTTGTAAATATAACAAGGATACTTGTATATTTGTTGTATTTACATCAAAGTTCTTGGTTGAGAGACTTTGGTTTTTTATCGTGTTTTATTGGGTTGTTTTTTTTGTTTTTTTTTGCATTAGCAATATTAGCCACTTAGTGCAAAACTAAACAATGCTAGTGTCCAACATCACCCATATTTTGGCCGAAGGTGTGTGAATGTTTTTTTTTTCTTTTTCCAATGATCTACCACTTTGACGTTACCTGCACACCAAGTGATCCGTTTTGCAGTATGTGGCTTCAAATTTGAAATGATGCATACCAATGCCAAATGTATATTAAGACCAACTCCAGCCATGAACTGTAGAAAAATAACCGAATCTAATCTCTCAGTTTATCAGCCATGAGTTCAGGCCTTTGCTCCTCAGCTACCAGACTTGAGAATAGTTTCGCACCACCACTGTAAAATGTGATTGGTGTTTGTAGACTGATTCAACGTGTATCCGCTGCCGATGAAGCATAGAGAATTCTTTCGAATGGTTGCTAAATCGGTTGTCCGTGTACGCAATAAGAATGCATGTAGAAAGGATCTTCAGCGATCAACCTTAATCCTAAATATTCGATCCATCACAGCAATCGTTGTCTGCAAATATTTCATACGTATTTTAATATATATCATTTCTATTCATATAAACTGTAACAGTTATTAGAATTTGTATTAACATGCGAAAGAGTTAAATATCCATGTATAAGCTTGTGCAACTGTGTGTTTTATGTAGTTTTTTTTCTGTTGTTTTGGGGTTTTTGTTTTTTTGTTTTGTTTTTTTGCAGAATTTGCTCCTTTTACTACACCCTATTGATACGTTTTGAACAGTTGGAGAAAAAAAATCTGTATTTCTGGCAAATTCACAATAATTAACCCGGAACAGTTGATGGATTTTAATGGTTTAACCAAGGATTTCAAAAACATGTTTGATATGCTCATAAACTTGTTGCTTTCTTTTAAATGTCATTAAATCCACACTTGCAAGATGTACAGTTACAATCTTATACATATGCATTTTGAAACAGCACAAGAAAGGATTACTTTGTATTGAAGTTATAGTAACAAAAAGTCACTTTGTCGTATATGTGTTCCATCTGAAAAGCCCTTTTGCATCGTATGAGTTTTAGCGTTTGTAGTAAAAAATAAAAAAAATACACAAAAAAAAGTATTTTTGTTTGTTTGTTTGTTTGTTTGATAAGGTTGGTCGTACCTTTTAAGGTTTGATATGTCACAGCATGGCATCAGATTTGCCACATGGTTTTATCAGAATGACACCCAGGTATGCAGTTAACAGGTTATGTCCCTGCATTACTGCTTAAATGACATTAACTCGGAGATGTGCTATAATTAAAAAAAAAAAAAAAAAAAAAAGGTTCAAATTATTAGATACAAATTATAAAAGAAAGACTTCCTAACTTCTCGTAACTCCTTGTCTCTGATGGCCAAAAACTGTCACGGTCCTTTGATACTGATGTTCTGTGAAGAATCACTTTGATATTGACTTCAATTTCAAAGTTGACAATGTAAATGTGTGCAAGACAATCACAAAGATGATTGTATTCTGTCTCCAAGGTCTGGGACGTTCTCTCCACTGCTGACAGCAAGAAACTGTCATTTTTAATGATCGCATCGCTCCTGACGTCAAACCACTTCACTGACTTTTAAAAGAGTATGAAAATACACTTCATGAACATTTTGCATTGGCTTGTTTTTGCTCTTATTTAATAGTGTCTTTTTACTCTTATATTTCTGTTACAGTTGCTTTGTGTGAAACATTTTGGGAACGTTTTATTTTTAAAAAGTACCTTATAAATAAAATGATACATCTTCATGAAGGTAGTCTGTGTTTATCGATCTC
Organism: Ictalurus furcatus; assembly: GCF_023375685.1. Classification (NCBI taxonomy): domain Eukaryota; kingdom Metazoa; phylum Chordata; class Actinopteri; order Siluriformes; family Ictaluridae; genus Ictalurus; species Ictalurus furcatus. The sequence continues at coordinate 4,072,519 of NC_071279.1, forward strand.
ATTACCCCATCTTACTGGGTAGAAGAGACATCAGAGCAGCAACATGAAAGGGAAGAAGGTCACGTCAGAAACATTTGACAAGAAAATTTCCTGTTTGTATAGCAAAATAAAACCTCAGGTGTCATGTGAATGAAGTGCTGTGTCCATACAGGCAAGTGAATGATTTGGATGGAGGGAATTCCCATTACTTGTTTTCCATATTATTTCCTGGTTTGAAACTATTTATGTTAAATCAATCATATAGTAAACTTCTGTGCTTATTTCTTATTTCTAAAAAAAAAAAAATTACATTTAATTGTAAAAGTGTTATGTTTATGGGGAAATAATTCATAGCTTTTGGAATTATTTTTTGTATAAGATTCTATTGTAAAGTTAGTATCATGAATCAGGACATACTGAGGCCTATGGCTCATAATGGCCACAAATAAATATCACACCTGCATTTGATTATAATGGCCACTAACAATTTACCTACTCTCACATCAAGATAGGATTTTATATCATCATGACTTATTGATTTTTGCCCATTACTTTTGGATTACATGACCATGACATTGCAAATAGTTGACACTCATGGTTCTCAAAGTGGGATCTGAGAAGTACAGTCATACAGAGAGCCCACAATTTATTACATTTTATTACAGTGGTGGAAATCACAACCCACCAATATAAAAATTATTATATTTATTATTGAGATCACATACTTTTTAGGCTATTTGACTGCTCTGAATAAAACCTTAATGACTCAAAATAAAATGTAGGCTTATAAATGTCAATTTGAACATAACAACAATTTTAATGTAAAAAAAAAGTCCTCTGACAAATCCCTGCTGAATAAAACAATACTAACCCTCATAGAATTTGTAATGGTTTTAACGGTTATAATGGGAAAAGTATGGGGTTTAATGGAAGCTGTAATGCTTCCTGTGGGTCTCTACTGGTCGTCTGTTGCCTTCTATCGGTAACATTTTATGTCTAGTGGACACCATTAATGACCAGTAATGGTAATAGTAATGTGCGTGTGCAGTAATGGTAATGCTTTTAATGGTTAGTTGATTGTTTGTAATGGTATTTGTAGTGGAAACCGTTAGAATTTCTGTGATGTTTTCTACTACTTTTTGCAGCAGGGATTGCCAAAAATATTAGTGTACACGTATCTAATATCTGAATAGTTGAATTTGAATTATGTTCATAAAATAAACGGTCTGTCGATTTTATTTTATTTTATTGTTTGTTTGTTTGTCTGTTTAAAACATTTAAAAGCCCGTCTCCTTTACACTTCTGTTTGTTTCTAATGCTCTTGTCATTTCCGGTTTTTGTATTACAATAAAAACACACGCAAAAAAAAACACGTTGTGCATTTTATAACCACGAAAATTTGCCATAAAAATATATTGGACGGAGTTTGACCAGTTGTAATATTTAGCATCTTTTATAAAGCCTTTGTCAGTCTTGGTCTAGCTCAACGAATCTATAAAATGTACTTTACTTCTGCAACACCGGAAGCGGCTTTGTTACCAGGGAAACGTGCTAATGAAAGCTAGCGATAGCATTTTCCGGAATAATTTCAAACTTATTCTTTATTAAATTACGTGTTATATATTTTGCGGTCTAGGTGCGTTAATGATGATACTATATTCCCAATCACATTCAACAGACTGTTATTTCTGTCTTTCAATTATTATGATTTATTTGTTTTTATTTTTTAAAGCCACAAATAGCAACCACAGGATAGTTCCTGATCTCCATTGCGCATGCGCACACAGACGTAGTCGCGACACCAGCCGCTCATCTGTGTCGGCTCAGTACAGAAAGAGAGCCGTATCAGTGAGTTACTGTTAACCGATAAGTTCGTTACGAGCAAAGTTTCTTTTCGAGGAAGAAGGCGTTCTGAAATATTTTCACTTTATGTTAACCATTTAGTTGTGTAGCGGCTCTAACTAAGTATTAAGTGTTCATGTTCCGCACAAGTAAGGGCTGTGAGAGAGTTATCCGGGGGGTGTAACGCTAGCCGTCCAGCTAGCTAGCTTAGCAAAACTTTCCTGTGAAAAATGCCACCTTTACACCGCAGGTAAGAGCGGACTGGGTTTGTCTTTCTCTATTATAGAGCGTACAAATATGGTAGTCTATAATAACAAGCGCGCAAATAACAAAGAGACTATTTATTGTCATTGTTGATGTGCTTCGTAGCCTGTTAGCTGTGTGTGGGCTGACTTCCAGATGTACCCGATAATCAGAGTACTGCTTTATTGACTCACCAAGTGCACTACATCACAGGCAGTGTGGCGCGGATGTTTATATTACAATAAAATAAAGAGCAGGACTCAGAACAAGACTGATGACATCTCACTCACACACACACACACACACACACACACTTGCTTTGTACACGAGTGGATACTGCATACATCTAATGCACTGTAAGAAAGAAAGAAGAATCTTGCACAGATGCACATTTCACAGATAAAGACATCATAAACACAATTATTCCATTATTATAATCCAATAATAATAATAATGTCCATATCCCATATGACACCATGTTAATTGCTGTGTTGTTAATTGGGTAATGTTAACATTTCCGTAAATAAAAATCATTTTGAATCAAACGATTAGAAATGAATAGGAATAATGCATGGGTTTGCGTGTTTGTTTGTTTGTTAGATCACTTTATTAATCCCATAGGGGAATTCACACCATTAACTTTACAGGCAGAGCGTCAAGAACAGTAACAAACCTGTTCTGCTGAACAAACCGGCTGGTAAGGGACACGTGTGAGATTTACCTGTACTAGTTACTAGAATATGCCCTTTATATACCCCTTTAACGTCTCTTCATGGATAGATGTGCAGCCAAATTATTAATTAAGTGGTTAGTAATTGAGATGTCAGTAGAATTAGATGTGTAATCAGACAGGATGATTCATCCATGACATTGGTTTAGGGAAGGTTGGTTAATGCTAATAATAATAATTGTAATAATAAACATAGCTGCAAGCGGCAAGCCGTTTAGGGCCCTTAAAGACTTTACAAGATATTAATTACTCTTGTGTAATCCTATAAGCACCTAAATCAAAGAAAAAACCGAGATAATTTTAAGAAATATCGGCCTTCGTCAAGCTCGTCTAATAGCTGCTGAACATTGCTCGACCAATGGTGGCCATGTTTTTCACGATTCACAATTGTCCTCGTATATGCTGGTTGGACCTTTTGACAAGGACCATTTTTCAAGATTTGTTTATCATGTCTATTGGACCAATGGTTCCACATTTAGTGCCAATTTCAGGTTTTGTTCTGTCATAGCGCCACCAACTAGTCACAATCAGGAATTGTTTTAGGTCTGTCCTCAGATTGAGCCCATGCGTAAATGTACCCCAAGTTTGGTGAAAAGATCTCATTCCGTTCCAGAGTTCTAGGCATTTACGTAAAAGCGAAACTGTGCTTTCACATACCGTAGCTACCTAGAGTCGAAAGTTCAAACTTTTTTCGATAATTATTGATAAAGAGACTCCATAGAATCGTGTGGCACTGGTTTCATCTCGATCGGACAAAAAAACCAAATACTAGTTCGCAAACGTATGTTTTTCAAGTCCAAGATGGCGAGATACAGTGAGGGGAAAAAAGTATTTGATCCCCTGCTGATTTTGTATGTTTACCCACTGACAAAGAAATGATCAGTCTATAACTTTAATGGTAGATTTATTTGAACAGTGAGAGACAGAATAACAACAAAAAAATCCAGAAAAACGCACATCAAAAATGTTATAAATTGATTTGCATTTTAATGAGGGAAATAAGTATTTGACCCCTCTGCAAAACATGACTTAGTACTTGGTTTAAAAACCCTTGTTGGCAATCACAGAGGTCAGACGTTTCTTGTAGTTGGCCACCAGGTTTGCACACATCTCAGGAGGGATTTTGTCCCACTCGTCTTTGCAGATCTTCTCCAAATCATTAAGGTTTCGAGGCTGACGTTTGGCAACTCGAACCTTCAGCTCTCTCCACAGATTTTCTATGGGATTAAGGTCTGGAGACTGCCTAGGTCACTCCAGGACCTTAATGTGCTTCTTCCCGAGCCACTCCTTTGTTGCCTTGGCCATGTGTTTTGGGTCATTGTCATGCTGGAATATCCATCCACGACCCATTTTCAATGCCCTGGCTGAGGGAAGGAGGTTTTCACCCAAGATTTGACGGTACATGGCCCCGTCCATCGTCCCTTTGATGCGGTGAAGTTGTCCTGTCCCCTTAGCAGAAAAAAAACCCCAAAGCATAATGTTTCCACCTCCATGTTTGACAGTGGGGATGGTGTTCCAGGGGTCATAGGCAGCATTCCTCCTCCTCCAAACACGGCGAGTTGAGTTGATGCCAAAGAGCTCCATTTTGGTCTCATCTGACCTCAACGCTTTCACCCAGTTGTCCTCAGAATCATTCAGATGTTCATTGGCAAACTTCAGACGGGCATGTATATGTGTTTTCTTGAGCAGCGGACCTTGCGCGCGCTGCAGGATTTCAGTCCTTCACGGCGTAGTGTGTTACCAATTGTTTTCTTGGTGACTATGGTCCCAGCTGCCTTGAGAGCATTGACAAGATCCTCCCGTGTAGTTCTGGGCTGATTCCTCACTGTTCTCATGATCAATGCAACTCCACGAGGTGAGATCTTGCATGGAGCCCCAGGCCGAGGGAGATTGACAGTTCTTTTGTGCTTCTTCCATTTGCGAATAATCGCACCAACTGTTGTCCCCTTCTCACCAGTATGCTTGGCAATGGTCTTGTAGCCCATTCCAGACTTGTGTAGGTCTACAGTCTTGTCCCTGACATCCTTGGAGAGCTCTTTGGTCTTGGCCATGGTGGAGAGTTTGGAATATGACTGATTGATTGCTTCTGTGGACAGGTGTCTTTTATACAGGTAACAAACTGATATTAGGAGCACTCCTTTTAAGAGTGTGCTCCTAATCTCAGCTCGTTACCTGTATAAAAGACACCTGGGAGCCAGAAATCTTTCTGATTGAGAGGGGGTCAAATACTTTTTTCCCTCATTAAAATGCAAATTAATTTATAAAATTTTTGACATGCGTTTTTCTGGATTTTTTTGTTGTTATTCTGTCTCTCACTGTTCAAATACAACTACCATTAAAATTATAGACTGATCATTTCTTTGTCAGTGGGCAAACGTACAAAATCAGCAGGGGATCAAATACTTTTTTCCCTCACTGTATATATGTTTTGTTCAAGTGGTCACAAGTATTCCATAGATATAACACTTGCGTCTGTGATAAACGGTTCAAAAGTTATGGCCATTCTTCTAAAAATGCTCACTATCGCGCTTTGCGACCGTAATACTCTGGGGTCCTACCTTCCCTCAAAGTTTCAGCTCTCTCCGACTTGCGGTTTGATCTACACTATCAGTTTTAGGGCAGAATAATAATAAGAAGCGAAGAAGAAGAATCCTTAGTATTACAATAGGGTTTCAGCCCTTCAGGCTGGAACCCCTAATAAAGATCCCTAATAACCACTGTTAAATATCAAAATTGTAACGCTTTATTTATAAAAGATGAATAAAATCTTACTAAAGACGAACTGCAATCAGTATTGTCTTAGATACTATAGATATATGAAAATCGTAAAGTATGTTTAACGTGATGAAAGATCCAAGAACGCAGAATAGGCCTGGCTAAACAAATGGATTTAAAAGTACCAACAGAGCTTAAAAAAAAACAACAAAAAAAAACAAACATGCATTTCTCATGTTCACTGAAACATTATGCAAGAGGTTAGGGCTTCACAAAAGGCTTAACAAAAGAATCTTCCACTCCCTGATCCCTGTTAAATGAATAGATATGACATTTGTGGTATGTTGTGGAGCAGGTACTTCATATCTACGCAGTTCATATCTGATTTTATAGATGTTGTTATGATATCTAGAGCAGTATTTAGTAATGTGGTTATGCTATTCACGGATGTAGGTATTTTCCACTGTTGTGGTGTTTTATACACTAACAGACCCATTCACACCCGAAACCTTTATGAGCTGAAGCTGTTGTAAACTGCAGTGCAGAGAAATGTCAGTGACCGCTAATGACTTAACCTCCACTTCATGCAGGAAAATGAATGAGATGTCATTAATCGTGATCTGTCTGTCACACCACCCTGTGACGCATAGATTGAGGACGGTTTAAACAGGGTTTTCTTAAGGTGTTTTGAAATTTAACGACTACAAATCCTGGAAAATATCCACCTTTGATGAAAATCGTAAAAATTTTCAGAATCAAACAATTACTACAATGCTCCATCGCAAAGAGCCTTAAAGACTAATGTGTTGTCTATCAATATAATAATATATCAGATGAATGTAGTACAGCTTTAGAAATTCACTGTGGGGAATCTTGAAAATCCTGTATTTTGAATATCACTTCAGGTATAACTTAAAAAAATTTTTAAAAAAAACTAGGGCCTTGTAAATTCATAATTTCTTCATATTTTCATTTGAAAGCATCTTTAGCAATCCTGTCTGGAGCGTAGGAAATGATATGGAGCTGGTTATGTATACAGTGAATGATCCTGTTTCTGAAATGGATGAATGGAAGTTTTATGTGAAGTACAGTTTGCCTAGACATGTATTGACGAGCATTTAGTTAATATATCACATTGTATAATGCTGGGAATGCTAACAAATTTAGCTTGTTGTTCAGAGGAATCCAGCAGATTGATGGTCAGGTCTTAGTGGACAAATGAAGATCTCCTGTCTGGTCACAGAACCCTCTTGTCTGGGAAACCCGATATTTTGAAATGTTAAAACACTCAAATATACAGAGAATACATATTGCCATCCATCCACATATCGTGTCACTAGAAATCATACATAAATATTTGGTTCTCATAATTTGCGAAGATGGGTGTCACCACATCCTGGATTTGCTCGAGGTGGATGTGGCGTGTTTTTTATTTATTTGGGCGTGGGGGGGGCGGTATCTATTTGACAGGAGAAGTAGTTTCAATGCAAACTTGTATAGTCAAGTATTAACTTGGGCCAAGTGGTTTAAAACCTCTTAAACTCCCAACTGTGACACGTCGGTGCATTGTAATTTCCTTTATTTGTATTAAGACATGATAAACACAGAGTCTGAATCTGTGTACACTATGTTTTTGCCTGCCTAGTAGGGCTGGGTGCTACAGCTAAAAAAATCTATCACGATATAATGTTTCATATCTTTCGGTATCGATAATTATTGATCAATTTGAATCTTTTTTAAAAAAAAAAAAAAAAAAGACCAGTAGAAAATAAAAGTTTGAATTTAACCACTGTATTTTTAATTTACCCACTTTATTAAGCCAAACAGCAAGTAATTTTAGCCATAATAGTTAAACAAAATGAATAGTTAAACAAAAAAAAAATGAAACCGAAATCATTGAGCAGTACCTCACATTATTGATCTGTGCTAAAACAGCCTCCAGTTTTAAAACACAAAGTATCTGTCCTAAACTTTTGGCCACAGTTGTATATTTCAGTAAGATTTACTCTTCTGGTACATTCATCTAAATGAACTCAGGAATTGCAGCAGGAACATAAAAATTGCAGTCTACATTTGAAACCCTGAGATTATACAGAAATTTGAAATAGTCTGCGTGGAGGTGTGTCCAAGTTAATTGTGAAAATGCATGGATATCCCGTATGCAGATATTTTCTTTCTTTAAAGGTGTTCTATATGTAGAAGTTGTAGTGACCTTTGAACTTTTCTCATTGAGATTTGAAGGGTTTTCTTCATGCACTTTGATCAGTTCATATACTTTCGGGTGTCATCAATGACGTGAGGTGACGTGCATTCTTCAGGTCTAGTGCTTTTCATTCTGGAAAAAAAAAAATGAATAGATAAACAAATGACAGGATAGGTTAGTGCATCGTCCTTACCGAGCAGAGTTTCCTCTCCTGCTGTCGTGGCCTTAAGGAGTTGAGACTCATTCACAAAGACGCTCTGTTTGGCTTTAAAGGAGGCCCACTCCAAGAATGTGTAATTCATACACACACTCACACACACTCCTGCTCTCTCTCTCTCTCTCTCTCTCTCTCTCTCTCTCTCTCTCTCTCTCTCTCTCTCTCTCTCTCTCCCTCTCTCTCTCATTTTATTTTCGACCATTTTTCCTCCATATTAGTCATGAGCCACTATCGACATTTCATACTACCAGACCGTTTATTGCATACGTTATTGTGTATTGCATAAAACATACCTAATCACTACAGGAATTATAGCATGGCCTTCATCGAGAAGGACACGTAATATTTCCTAGAGCCTTTAGAGTACAGCTGTTCTTATGCTGCCTTCGTACTGGGACAGTCCTTATCTCAGTAGCTCAAGCTCTATATAGCATTATAAAATGCTCTATAGTTATACAAATGTTATGTGTTCATAAAATGTTATGTGTTTTTAAACAAGCATCTTTTCAAATATGTCTCATCAGGTATCGACAAATCTCTAACTCGAGATATACGCAGGATATATGTCCGGGCTTTTTTAAAAAGCAATTTTTGCTGATGTATTAGCAAGCCGTGTTTGTTCTTCTCGTAATCAACAGCCATTGAAAGACAAAGTGCTGCTCCGTATGGACTTTTGTAAAATAAATATTTTCCTTTGGTAGGTATGCTAATGTCAACCTTATAATCGTACTGTATATGAACACGTCTGTCAAGTCAAGACGCTTTATTGTCATTTCAAACATTTACAGCTTGTACAATACACAGTGAAACGAAACAGCGTTCGTCCAGGACCACGGTGCTACGTAAAACAACACACTAACCACGTGAGGCGACACCGAACTCAATAAGATCTACACATTTCTACATAACACTATTTTGGATCCGGAGAGGCCGCTGCGTGCTACTGCCACGTCGCCATCTTGGATCAATCACCTGTACACCTGCTTCATGCGCTTATCCAGTGAGCCAATCGTGAGGCAGCCGTGCAGTGCATAAAATCATACAGAGACAGATCACGAGTCACCCGTGACCACTGTAGCCTCAGGTTCCTGCTCTTGGCTGACAGGACTGGAACCAGATGTGGTTTTCTTTTGGCTTTTGTAGCACGTTTACGTCAAGGTTCAACGTGTTGTGCGTTCTTTCGATGCTTTTCTGCTCCCCACGGTTGTAAAGAGTGGTTTTGCACCGCACTCGTACAGTGCAGTGAGTCGGTGCAAGCAGAGGGCCCCGGAAAGCATTTCATATTTGACTTCACTTTCAGAGTAGCTAAGAATTTGGGTTTATTTTAGGAGAGTGTGCCGAATCCCAACGATGTGATCAAGTTTTGGACTAGGATGGAAAATCTGCTGAAAGGGGCAGTTGTGTAGTTGAATGTTGTCTTTATGTACCTTGAGTGTGAAGTGTCCACCAACGGCTAAGAAAGTAAACATGAGCCCGAACCGCTGTGTGTCCGTGTGTGTTTGCAGTGTGTGTCCTGTCCTGCTGCTATGCCTCTGTACGCCTCTGGTGGCAGGCATCGGGGAAACTCTGCTCCTGGAAAGTTGGCAGGATGTGTGGGTTTTCCGTTTTTTCCTCAACATCCTGGGCTACAGCACCATCATCATCCCTGGATATCTCCTGATTCACTACTTCAAGAGGATTAACTATCTTGAGACAGGTTTGCTCAGTAATGTTTCTCCTTTTAATAATAATTAGCTGTAGGTGATGGCAAAAATATATTGTAAGGATTAGTGGTCTCACTTGCCTTAACGGTGATCTGGTGAGATCTGTTGTACTGGACCAGCTTCCCCTTCGCCTTATTGGTGGTGTTTCACTTTTTGTCTCTCATCTTGGTCATGATGGTTCCTAAAGGCTTCTCGTTTTCTGTTGTCTTGCAGGCCGAGGGATCTGTTTTCCCCTTATAAAAGCATGTGTGTTTGGCACTGACTCTAAATCGACGCTGCCGGATGAGGTAACTGAGACACCCAGAATCGAGTCCGCTTCACCGTCATGGCAAGCCATCAAACTTGTTTTCTGTGCAGCAGGACTGCAGGTAAGCATGAGACGGTTACTGATAGCTTTAATTGTGACATTTAAATGTAACCTTCATTTATCTTGGGTCATTTGTGCTTCTTTATATGTCCAGAATAATTCTAAGATGTTTTTCCTTAAATAAATATTAGAGAAAGTTATTTAAGACAAAGATCTATTTTTCTTAAACGGCTGCACATGCAAATTCTGCATTTAAATAAGACTTTACCTCTGAAGGTGCACACTACACAACGATCAAATCTTAGCAAAGTGCGAAACTGCTGCACAGCATCGTGACAAATAGAGTGTTTTAAAATCAAGTTAACGAGAGTGCTTTAGTGTATTTAGTCCGCAGTGTATAATATGTGTTTGGTGTCGCAGGGCTCGTATTTGACGTGGGGCGTGCTGCAGGAGCGAGTGATGACGCGTTCCTATGGAGCCAGTGAAGATGGGCAAAACGGCGAGCGATTCACGGACTCTCAGTTCCTGGTGTTCATGAACCGCATCCTGGCTCTTACCGTGTCCGGCCTCTGCTGCGTACTGTTTAAACAGCCCAGGCACACGTCACCCATGTACAAGTACTCGTTTGCCTCCATCTCCAATGTCCTGAGCAGCTGGTGTCAGTACGAAGCCCTCAAATACATCAGCTTCCCTACACAGGTGATGCTCAGTAACTATAGGAGTATACAAACCTGTCCTTGGTCAAGTCAAGTTAAGTCAAGGGAGTTTTTTATTGTCAATCCTCTATATAGCTTGTATACATCGGAACGAAATGTCGTTTCTTCCGGACCATGGTGCAGCACAGAACAGTACGCAGGACTACACACGGAGCAAATACGCAACAATGTGAGACAAGTGCAAGACGATAAATACACCGGACATGCGCTGTAAACTATAAACTATTGCGTAATGTATCAGCACAAGTGTAGCAGCAATACTGGCCGCAAAAATTAGTACCATGGTATAACTTGAGTGATGCAACTATGTAACGTGCGGTGTTCAGTGGTATGAGTCTTACTGGGTTAGCTGGTTGATTAGCCCAGGTAAGCACTGGGAGGCAGCAGGGTGTTGAGTAATCTGACTGCCTCAGGGAAGGAACTGTTGCGGAGTCTGCTGGTGGTGGCATCGATGCTCCTGTAACTTCTGCCAGATGGCAGGAGGGTGACGAGTCCGTGAGAGGGGTCGATGGTGGATAGAGAGACCCCGATGATCTTTTCAGCTGTCCTCACAATCCGCTGTAGGGTCTTGTGGTCGGAGGCTGTGCAGTTTAATTCTGATTCTGTGGAAACAAGACAAACAAGCTAAAATAAAAGGGCTTGTCTTAATTATCAGCCATGTTTAAAAAAATAATAATAATAAACGCCAATAAGATGCAAACTGATCATTCGGATATTCTACACGTAATTTATAATAAATGATAAACTCATAAAGTTTCACTCGAATTATCAAGGTTTTTACTTAAAATGCTGTTGAACTATTTAAGACAAAACAAACGCTGAAATTTGATCTTTGAAAATAGCAGTCAGCGGTAAACAGTTCTCAGCACAGTAATTTGATATCAGTTATTTCAGGCATTCATGATTAAGGTGATCGAGGTCTTGTATAAACTCCGACATATCCATCATATGTTTTTGAACTGGCATCTGTCCCGCAGAAGCATTTTTTTATAATCGCATGCTTTAGGTTTATTTCAGGTCTCGTACCAAGTTAATCATGGCTAGTGTTAGCAGTGAAGATTATGAACATTTACGAGTCTAATTCCAGTCTTTTGCTATTTTTCCAGTCTAAAGCTCTAATATGTATCTGTATGGTTTAAAATGAGCTCTCTTGCTGACGTTTTCAGGTGCTGGCCAAAGCATCTAAAGTCATCCCTGTGATGCTGATGGGCAAGCTGGTGTCACACAAGAGCTATGAATACTGGGAATATTTTACAGCTGTGCTGATCTCAGTGGGTGTGAGCATGTTCCTTTTGTCGAGCTCTAGCAGTACCAAGCACGCAACCATCACTACTTTCTCCGGCATCATCATTCTGGCCGGCTACATCGTGTTCGACAGCTTCACCTCCAACTGGCAGGACGAGCTTTTCCGCCACAAGATGTCCTCAGTGCAGATGATGTTCGGCGTGAACCTGTTCTCCTGCCTCCTGACGGTGGGCTCTCTGTTGGAGACAGGTGCTCTGTTCGACTCGCTGGCGTTCATGGGCCGCCACAGCGAGTTTGCAGCTCACGCTGCTCTGCTCTCGCTCTGCTCCGCTTGTGGCCAGCTCTTCATCTTCTATACCATCGCACAGTTCGGCGCCGCCATCTTCACCATCATCATGACACTGCGCCAGGCCTTCGCTATCCTGCTCTCCTGCCTCCTCTACGGCCATGCCATCTCATCAACGGGAATCTTTGGCGTGGCCGTGGTGTTCTTTGCACTCTTTCTCCGCGTCTACGCACGTAGCCGAGTGAAAAAGAGCAGCAAGAAGTCAGCACAGGCACCATTACAGAAGGTCTAGTTGAAGGACAGTGATAACACAGCCACGTTATTTGTGGTTTTGCTTCCTCTATTTTCTTGTGCGTATCTTGTGTGCGTGCGTGCGAGCCGGGGGTGTGTTTCATAAAGCTTTGTTTCTACTCTGTGCATAAAAAAAAGTACTGAAAAGGGTGGCACTCTTTATCTTTTTTTTCTTTCTTTCTTTTCTTCTTCTTTCTTTTTTAAAACTCAGACTAAAAGAGAAGAGAAGGGATAGTTACATACTTTGTGTTGTGTGTTTGTTGTGGGTTCTGTTTTTGCTGAGCCGGTGTTTGGTCAGAGGTTGGATTCTCTCCCTTGGGTATGTGCAAAGATTTCTCTGTATGTCTTTGTTACTGAATAAGTGTGAACTTTATTATTTATGGTTTAGATTTTAATTACAACCCGCTGATCATTTTTACCCCCGTCAGATTAAAAAAAAACAAACAATCATTTAAAATGCTTCATTATTATTTGTGATGATACCCCATTCCCATTTCTTTTAGGTAATGATGAGTTTGAGACGATCCTCATTGAGCGTTGCTTAAAAAGCAAACTGTTTTCATATTAAAAAAAAAAAAAAAACAAACAAACATCTGAATGTGACGAATACATCCAGCATTTCAGGCCAGTAACTGATCTGCTCCTTTAATCCTGCCTCTACATCTCACCCTTCTGTCAGGGTAGATACCTTCTCTGATTGGTTCAGTCATATAATTCAACATCCAATTGATGGACTTTCACTTAATCTGTGTGCTTAAGTAAGAAAATCCCTCAATCATCTGATGGTCATTACAGTGGAAACATGGAGTGAAAGGATTAAATTGAATCTTGTCACCTTTCAAAACTTGTCTAAACATATTTAAATCCGCCTGTGCTTTTTTTATTATTATTTATTTTTTCCTTCAGAGGGTCTGTTTTTTTTTTTTTTGTATTTTCTACCCTTGAATAAGATGATTGGAGTAAGTGCTGAGATTTCTTCAGCACCAGACCGTGAGTGCCTACTGTATTATAAAGTAGATTTTTCTGTGATTATAGGAACTTGGCAGATAGAAACAGGTGATCTGCAATCACAGCGTTCTTTACCTTGAGCAAGACTCAAAATGAACATTGGGCATGTGCTGATCATTAGTTATGCTGCGTGTGCTACATAACACACACACACACACACACACACACACACACATAAACAGCTGTTGTTATTCCAAATACCATCACTTAACCTAAGTTACATTCACTGGAGATAAAAAATCTGTCCAAGGAGACTTGATTTCACCAAATCTGGAGTTGCAACCTTCTTAGCCGGGATAAGACGCAGGATAAGACCGAGGTTAATTTAACATTAAAACGCTGCTCAGTCAGAACACATACAGATAATCATGGTATCTTTGTTAAATACAATATTGTGCGGATTTTTTTTTTTTTTGGATAAATGCATACATTAGGTGTGGCGTTTTACTCTGATTTATTTTATATGAAACATCGCTGGTCATTTTAATGTCTCCGATTAAAAAGGTGCTCTTTCTTGCTTCTTTTTCTTCTTCTTCTCTTACTGGCTGAGAAGAGGACTTTTCTGATGAGGCACAGGTTTGTTCAGAACAAAAAAAAAATCCATATTTCTCTAAAAATAAATATTCACCACCTTTGAACATGGCTGAATAACAATGCCAAAATGACGTAAAGAGAAATCTATGAATCTAGAAGCTCAGACTATTGTCTTATTGTTATTATTATTATTATTATTATTATTATTATTATTATTATGTACCATTACCATCCTGATGCTAATTATTATTAAGCATTTGTTTAAAGGCTAGCCGGTTGTTGTTATGAAAACTTAATATCAGCACAGGGCTAATTTACCTTGTTAGAAACACTATATTGTCACTCAAGTGGTGTTTGAACCTTTTAAATCTTTTCCATCGTATCGGTTCATTGTTCATCGAAGGGTCAGATTATGACTTAAGACAGCCAGTCGTTCTACTCGACATGGCCGTGTGTGCATTTGCACACGATTTGATTAAATCTTGTAAAAAAAAAAAAAAAAATGTTTTCTCGTATGACGTTCTCCTGTCCTGTTTGTGCACCACGTGTACCGTATGCTCGGGTTTAATGACGCCGGGTCGCTTGCAGTGGGTGTCCCAACCAACCACGTTACAAACCCCACAGTTCATTCACCTTTCAGCTGGGATACTGATTTTTGAAGTTCGCGATTCGAATGTGGAAAGTAAGAGGAATCGATGAAGAGGATCCAGAGAAGCTAGTAGTTTTCTTTCCCCACGTAGAACCTGTAGGCCTGTTAGAGTTTGCAAATTCCTAGTAGAGTTTTGCTTTCAGCTACACCCACTCAGCACTCTGGAGCTGATCACCTGGTCCTCTCTCTTCAAAACCTTAGAGACCAGCTTGCGAGATTCTGAGTGTAACTGTATATACATATTCACGGTTTATGAAGCCTCTGACAAAATTATATTTACAATAAATATAATGGCTGCCATTTCGAGCCCCTGTTTGAACCTCCCTTGTGTGGTTACAAATAGCCAATCCATGTGGAGGAAACCTACCAGTCTTCCACTGCAGGTTACACTAGTGATATATATCTGGAGTGCTTTGGCAGCGTAACCACTGAATCATAGATGGAGGATGTACGTGTATAAAAATGGGATATCTGCCAAGACATCGGTTAACACATGACTACGCTGACAGCTTCGCATTTATCAGTGCCCGTGAATTTGTGACTCAAAATGAAGCTGTAATCAGTGTATTTTGCACAAAGTTCATTTTTCACAGCTACATGGAAACATGCTTGTGAAAGTCCGAGGAAGGAAACCCAGCGCTCAGCCCGTCAGTAATAATGATCTGAGGGATGTACCGTGTGTCGTATGTACACGTATGATATTTTCTCAGATTATTTTGCGCAGCAAACTATCCATATAAAGGATCAGATCCAGTAATGCTTTTTTTCTTCTTCTTCTTCTTCTTTATCTTGTTTTAATGATTCATCAAAAAAACAAAACAAGACTTGAGCGTGTAACAGGATTGTACAGATGACCAGATGACTCTGCATTCGTTCCTTTGAGTAACGCTAATGTTTGTATGTGATACTAATGTGTTTAAGTTGTAGTACTTAAGCTTTCTTTGGGTTGTTGTTCTGTATGCAGTAACGATCAGCCAAACGAACACAGGTGATCTGCTTTCAGCATATATGAAGAAGCACCAGGTAGACAATGCAGTGATGCTCTTTTACACCTTATTTTCAAAAGAGAGAACACCATGTGATTTGTCATCTGCCTTAATTTGTGGTAACTATGGTTACTTGAACTACACAAACAATACCCGTTTTTTATTTTAATACTAACATCCTACTTGATACCATGATGTACTTTATAAATATATATATACATATACATACATATATATATATATATATATATATATATATATATATATATATATATATATATATATATATGTAAGAAAGAACACATACTGGTTATTCAGAGTTTACACCTATGGCAATCTGTAAGTGATCAGATTAATTTAGAAGGTTCTTGTTTCTTCCCTCACCATGTGACATTTGATCAAGCATAGTGTTACTTGGCTTTTGATGAGTAAATCCTTTACTTACATGATCAGATCTCCTTTAATAGCTTCATAGGCTGCTATGCAAATTAATAGGAAAACGGTTTTACGGCACTTATTTTTTACAGAAAATCACCAAACAAACCACCAAGAGTCCTTCAAGAACTGGTCTTTGACTCGTTTGTCATCCTCGTCTTTCTGCCAGGCTTCTCTCCAGGAGAGAGACTGTATTTATGTATTTACTGATCAGGGTGAAAGTGTCCCTTTTTTTTAATCGTTCATGTAGAAGTCATGAGAAATGAGAAAGGAATGCAATCTATCTATCTAATGTATTCTGTTTCTACTTTTTTAAGGCTGTATTAATGTTATGTTTGGCGGATTAAATGCATTGGAATACTTGAAGAAACTGGTGTATTTCTTCTTCTTCTTCCCCCCACCATCGCGTCAGTAAAAGCAAACTCTGATATCTAAAATTGGCTGTTAACATGTCTATATTTATATTTCTTAAGCAGACAGATGATTTTAATTCAACTGAGGCTGAATTCAGTCCAGATACAGAGATGTTGAAAGACTTGGCAGCAGTACAAATGTTCCACAAGTGACCGAAACCTAAAGCGGCCATACTTAGTCATACTGTATGTGTCTGTTAGTACAAGTCTGTATTATTATGTATAACGTCTACTTCTATATGATGGTTAGTTATGATGCCTAGTAATGCACGCTATTAACAGTAAGAGAGTAGTGTGAATAACAGTGAGGTACATCGATTTATGTTGAAGATAATCACATGGGAGAAATATCGTGGCACATGAAATCGTATTGAATCGTAGGGTCTTCTACAAATAGAGTGTTATAACATATGTATAAATTACCAAAAGAAATCAAGTCTTTTGTTGTTCAAGCAAAGCTTTCCGGAGAATATTGAAGAATGAAGATGCATTAAACCGGTTCTTTTTTTCTTTTCTCTTACTCATAAAATACTTGAATTCCTATAAATCATCACGCTGAAGGTATGTGTAGCGGTTCTTTATGACATGTAGAATGATTCACAAGCAGCCCTAACAGTAACCTGTAGAAATCTGACCTTCACCCCAAGATATAGGAAATCAGTTCAGGATTACAACCTCAACACTTCACCACTTATCTGCAAATACACCACCTACATGTTCCCACTCCTCTTACCAGCTAAACCCACACACTTCAGTCTTTTCAGTAATGCAAATGAGGTGTTTTTTCCTCCTGTCACCAAGTGACTCGCAGCTAAAGTAACCCGATCGTGGGGTTTTAGAGTAAAACACAATTCGAAGGACTTAATTGACAACTACAGTCTAAATATGTTTCACTTCGGCCTTATGTTGTACTCTGATCAATTTTTTTATTTAAGGTATCATAAAGGATCTTTCTTGTATTTCTTGTCTGTGGATTGAACCACAGGTTCCCAGGTCCTGGGGTTCCTCCTGTCCTGCACATCTTAGTGTTTTTCCTGGTCTAACACACCCACTTTAACTCGGGTATGGCTTCATTTCTGAGTCGTTGAATCGGGTGTGTTAAAGCAGAGAAAACACTGAGCTGTGCAGGAGAGGGTGTACTCCGGGACCAGGGTGGGGAACCTGTCGATCCAACCATTCTTCATAACGGCATAATAAGCTTTATGGTGTAAAAGCAGTCATCAGGGCTGCTTGATAAATATCCACTTTCAGGTAAACACTGTAGTTTCTTACCCTAGTGACCCTTACGTCAAAATGATTACTCAAATAGATATTAAATACTATTTTTTTTTTCAATGTAATGCAACAAAGTTAGAAAAATTATCAGTATTGATCATAATATAATTGATCATTAAAAAATATTTCTATATGTGGATTTTGAGCTCACTTATCTCTAAGGACATTTCAGGTCTTTGATTATTTACGAATCTCATTTTTCACCCAGTTAATCCAATTTCCCCCGTTATTTTTCTTCAATTTCAGAATTTTTTTTTTAACCATTGATAATGGTATTACTGTAGTGTTTGTGTGTGGGATTTCACATGTTCATTCCATGTCTACGTGGCTTTCCTTCGGGTTCTCCAGGTTCCTCCTGCTTCCCAAAAACTTGCCTGTAGGCTGCTAGGTGATACCCTACAATGGACTGATATTCCTCTCCTTGCTATATTCCTGCTTTATGCCCAGTATTCCTGGTATAAGCTCCAGACAAATCGCTTACGGGAGACGAAAAAATAAATAACGGTATGCCTAAATATTTTTTTTCATATCCTCTTATTCTCTTCTACAGCACTGTGAAACGTCAGTATTTTCCTTTTTAGGTCATGTGATGTTTGAACCTGTTTGAACTTTTTATACCCTAAATGAAACCTGACTAAACAACTATATAACCAATCATATAACCAATCGTATAACCAATCGTATAACCAACCATATAACCAACCATATAAACAACAATATAACCAATCATATAACCAACAATATAACCAATCATATAACCAACCGTATAACCAATCGTATAACCAACCGTATAACCAATCATATAACCAACCATATAACCAATCATATAACCAACAATATAACCAACCATATAACCAACCATATAACCAATCATATAACCAACCATATAACCAATCATATAACCAACCATATAACCAATCATATAACCAACCATATAACCAATCATATAACCAACAATATAACCAACCATATAACCAATCATATAACCAACAATATAACCAACCATATAACCAATCATATAACCAACAATATAACCAATCATATAACCAATCATATAACCAACAATATAACCAACCATATAACCAATCATATAACCAACAATATAACCAATCATATAACCAATCATATAATCAACCATATAACCAATCATATAACCAACAATATAACCAACTATATAACCAACCATATAACCAATCATATAACCAACAATATAACCAACTATATAACCAACCATATAACCAATCATATAACCAATCATAACTGTAAATCATGTGACATAATGAGGCACATTCAAATAAACGAATTAGAGCATGTGAACATTGTGGGAAACTTTTGAGCTTGTTAATCAAGTTAATTGATGAATTGGTTGTAATTGCCGTAGCATTTACACCATGTTGTAACAGCTTTGCATTAGGAAGGAAAACTCTACTAAAGAAATGTGTTTTGTAGACAAACTGGAAAATCAAGATACCCAGGGGGAAGCAAACTTTTGCACTCAACTGTAGCATATGATTTCTGTATAGACGTTTAAACAATAGTCTCATCAACTTGTACAACAGCACTTTTATATCTAATACAGACTTGTGCTGATATGTTTTGTTTCACGGGGCGTTTAATTTTATTTATTTAATTTTTTTTACAGCTGTTAATATTGATAATCGTTACAACGTGCCCTAGAATAATTACTTCATGGACTGTATTAACTGTAAATTGTTTGACACAAAGATTACAAAGTCATCCACATCAAAGGGGGATCATTTTGACACGTGTTAAATATCAGCAATGCAGTGAATCATGTTTTCAGTGACATCTTGGGGTTTAACATTAAAATCCCATCAGCTTGGTCAGAAACGGAGAGACACCCACTCAAGTACAGTTTCAGCCACAGCAGTGTGATCGTTTCACATCCACTAACGTGGGCATAAATGTTCAGAAAGGGTCAGAAAGAAGGTGGGTTAGAAGGGGGAAGAGTGGAATGTACAGAGTTAATCTGTAAGCACTTTTATCTTTTTAGTTTTCCTTCCTCTAGCAGCAATGCACTGGTTTGATTATGTCATTAGTGCTGGATTTTTGTGAATTCCAGCACAACTCGGTGATGTCCTCATTCTCAAACACCTAATGAACCTTAATATTAAATGTTGAGCTCAAGCAGGTTCCCCTGAGCAGGAAATTCACCAATCTGGCAGGAAACTGCTAGAATTTTGTTTAAAGCGGACACTGTTGAGAATCATTCTCAGCCTTCGGTGTCATCATAACCATGTAGAAACCGTCCTTTTTCCATTTTCACCTGTTTATCAAGTAGCCTTGATTATATAATATGTACAGTGTGCAAATATTTGTGTCCCCCATGGATTTTGGATTAGAAAAAAAGAAAAATGTACCTCTAGTTTACATTTTATCCTTTTTTTATTTATTTATTTTTAGTAATGCTAAGTATACATGGGTGTATCCTGTAACAAGACTACAATCCAAGACTGAAGATTTTAAAGAACGTTTCAAACGAACCAAAAGAAAGAAATCAATGTAAGTAATATCATTAAAAAATATACAAAGACTGTCCAAGTCGTCTGAGTTACAACTGAGATATCGTTGGAGGAAACAATAGGCGAGTATTACAGCTGAATGGATCCAAAAGATATTCAGAGGATATGAAAGTACACAGAGATGAGTAGAATAGGCAAAACATTTTACTCAAGTAAAACTACTTATAAAAATAATGACTCAAGTTACAGTAGTAGTAACTGCTTGAGTAAGAATAATAATGAGAAGACTACTCAAGTAGCAAGTTACTATAGTTACTACAGAAATAATTCAAATGAAGGGAAAATCCTGAATCTCAGACTACATGGAGAACTGTAAGTCCCATCTCACCTTGAACATCTGTCTGTTCTGTTTATATGATTTAAAACCTGGGTTCAAGATGAAGCACCATATCCCAGTACTGGTGATGGGTAGAATTACACAGAACCTGTCATTTTCAACACAAAATCTCACACACACTCAAAAAAACAACAAAAAAAAACAAATCACAGTTGACTGTCTTTATTGTCAGCATCTGCATTTAAACAAGACAACAGAGAACAAAAGAACAGACTGTGGATCAGAGAAGAGAAAGTGTGTGTGTGTGTGTGTGTGTAGAGAGAGAGTGTGTGTGTGTGTGTGTGTGTGTCCTGCCTCCGTCCACACGCTCGCTTCTCCCCCCTCTTCGGCCATTATCTTCCAGGACTGAGCAGCTAAAAGAGTGTGCGGTTGTTGCGGACGCATTCAGACCACAGCAGCGTACCACAAGACTCGTGACTTCATTATACTAATTATTCAAACGATATATATTCATTAATATTGAACAGTAACGCGAATGTAGCGAAGTAAAAGTACATTTCTGTGATTAAACATGAGCTGGAGTAAGAGTATGAGTATGGCCAGTTAAACCTGCTCTTAAAAGTACTTTTTTTTTCTTCAAAACGTTACTCAAGTAAATGTAGCACGTTATTACCCACCTCTGTCAGTAACGAATGTAGACATACAAGTGATTGGAAACTACATTTAAAAAAAGATTTAAACTGGAAATACTACCTTCTGAGGTGATTTTTACATTTACTAATACTTTAAAATACACACGTCGACCATTTTCGCTATTTAAAAAGGAAAGCCTGTGAAACCCTGCTCTCTAAGGTTATTAAAAGTTTCTTTTTAATAAAGCTTTTGCACTCGCCTAGACATGGGTGGAAAACACTTGAGTAATTGTACTTCGTTACTATACTTAATTATTATTTGGGGGAAAAAAAATATTAGTTTCTAAATTTTTTCACTCCTTACAATTTTATCTAGGCCTTTAAATTCGTAACAAGTCTCAAATCGCGCACGGTGGCTTAATGGTTAGCATGTTCGCCTCATGCCTCCAGGGTCGGGGGTTCGATTCCCACTGTGTTCCTGTGTGGGCGGAGTTTGCATGTTCTCCCCGTGCTGTGGGGGTTTCCTTTGGGTACTCTGGTTTCCTCCCCCAGTCCAAAGACATGCATGGTAGGCTGATTGGTGTGTCCAAAGTGTCCGTAGTGTATGAATGTGTGTGTGAGTGTGTATGTGATTGTGCCCTGTGATGGATTGACACATTTGGATTGTTCCCCGTGACCCTGAAAAGGATAAGCGGTATAGAAGATGGATGGATGGAAATCTCAAATCTCACTGTGCACTATATATTGTATCAATCAAATGAGCCCCAGTACATTCTATTCCCATTTCAGTTGAAAGCCCCCAATTAAAACCATCGTGCCACTTCTTCCCCTGCGGTGACCTTCTCAGGCAACACCATGTAGTTAGTCCTATTTGTGTGCACCTGAATACGAAACGTTTCACTATGCTGGAGTAATCAAAGAGTCCTTTAAAACAGAGCATCTTCTTTGCCTCCCTGAAAGGCATGTCGAAATAAGTTTCTCTAACAAACTAACAAGGCTTTATTGAATTAAATTAACCTGTTTTCTTCGCTAATGCCGTGTTTGAATAGAATAGCATCCGTTCCAGTAGCTAACCTAACCGGCTGGGCAGCAAATCCAATTCTATTTAATGGTAAATAATCAAAAAGTACAGAGATTGAATGATGTTTTATGATGCATCATCTTCTAGCAGTTTTAGATAAGAAATGTGAGTTATGTTCCACATTCAAACCCGACATTAACATCAGAATTTCATCAGTTAAAATCGTTTCCTTTTTACGCTATAATACTTGAGTACATTTAAAAAGTTACTCTTTTTTTGCCTGGATACTTCCACTTTTCATCACGTAAGATTTTGACACATTATACGTGCTTTCACTTAAGTATAACTTCTCGGTATTTTGTTAACCCCTGCCTGTATATAATATCAGCTCAATCACTAGATAGATATCATTATCTGCTACTGGTACAGCACCAGAGTTAATGGTACAATCATTTCTGATTTCTACATCATCATACCATCACGTCATCCTGTGCCTGTTTGACACAATAAGTGATTTTTCAGAAATACATCTACTGTCCTGCTGATTTGAGGACATTGTGCTGTTTTGTAAAATCATGTCGTTTTGGTCAGGTATTCTGCTTGTTTCTGGTTTATCAGAGAATAAAACAAATGTTTTCATGCTTTCTACACTGCAGACGGTCTCAAAGCGGTTTTACCGCAATCTGAGGACATCGATGGTGAAGGGAAACTTCTATAGGAACATGGAATTTATAACGTAACTTCGGGAAGAACCAAGACTTAACTGGGGAAGTCCATTGTTTTCTGGCAAGCACTGGGAATAACGGGTTAGGATTTTTTTTTTCTTTTTTATTTTTTAAAGCAAAGTATAATGCAAAGGGTTATTTGGTGGATTGACTAACAGACTTGATCAGTTTGAAGCTTCACAAGCTTCACCCGACTAGAGAACATTTATGAGAATCTACTAAGTAGTTTGTTTCATTGAAATGTTCGAAAAGGTCAGTTCTGTTGAGAAAAGACGTTTTGCAAAAATCAGATGACGCAAATGAGATCCCCCATACCCTTAGGTATCAAACCAAACTGGAATGACTCAGTGTTTCACTGAGCGCTCTTGCTTTATGTTGTTTTGATATGAAGACACATGGTCGTAGTGCGTCCCACTGAGAGCTTTTCTGGGCCGTGGGTGAAGAGGGATTCCCAGATTTAGAAAACACCCTCACTTCCTGATTTGTTCTAACTCTTAAAACCGTGTAGGTGTTTAGAAAACGACAGACCTAGAAATTGTATACCGCAGTCTGCTTTTTATTAGACAAAAGACCCAAGTTTCCACAGGAAGTGGGATGGGTAAACCTGGGTGTGGGCTTTTGTGTTATTTTATAGACATTTAGAGGAACGTTTTGAGCTTCATTGTGCGTCACGTTATGAAGCATTTATGCCTCGATTAATAAGTGTTCCCTTTAACAAACAATGTGCTCATGCTGAATATTTTTTTTTGAAGAACTTTGACTTTATAGTGTACAGTTAGAATAGTATAAATAAGAGTAATGATAATAATAGGTTCCCTTTTGAGTCTTGTTCCCTTTTAAGGGGTCTTCCTCATGTTGTCTCTGAGGTTTTCCTTCTCACTGGTTTGCTCATTAGGCATCGAAATCTACATCCAGATTTCTGTAAAGATACTTTGTGACAATGTCTGTTGCTAAAAACTAGGTGAAGAGAAGTAAACCCAGTAAATTAGTGCTGTTTTCAGCTAATAGCTGGGTCTCAGATTTGTTGCAGAGCAACGTTTGGGGTTTCAGCAACCAGACAAATGGTGAAAGCACCACCTGTTCTTGAATAGTTATTTGTAACTCATCTGCAGACTAGTCCCTGTAGTTTGCTCAAGTTCAAGGTAAACCGCACAGTTTCTGTGATTCCCAGCATACGATGAGATAGGATCTTTAATCCTTTTCAGTGACTTTGAGCGACTCATTCCTGCACCTGAGAATATGACATGAGCATGTCAGTGGAGGCCTCCTCCTCCGCCACCCCCTCAGCGGTGCCTCTTTTTTCTCTCAAACATGTGACTTAGAAGAAGCCTAAATATGATGCAACGTTTCTGAAGGCAAGGCTTCAGGTTAAACACTAAAGGTTAAATGAATGAGCACAGCAGTTGACATACATGCAGGACAACAGATCCTGTGGCTGATTACGTGGATTGATTGATTTATTTTCCAGATTTAAGGTATAGAGTTTATACATCATTTATCTGAAATAAAACTGTAGACATTTACCTTTCTGTGAGTAGTTAAAAGTAAATAAATAAATAAATAAATAAATAAATAAAAGCTTACACTTCTCATTAGGTTTATTAGCATCACCTTCTGGAGGGTTTTTTTTTCTTTGCTTTTTTTTTTAGTTTGCATGCAATACAATGGGATGCAAAAGTGCTTCTACATTTTTAAATGACATACTGTTCACTCTCGTTATTGGAGGTCTGTTTTTCCATATAGATGTTATTTGTGTCCTGATTGAGGAGCGCCACCTAGTGGAATTACAATGAAATTTTTCATTTCAACAGAAATGCCTGAATGCCCTGCCAGTTAGTCCAATGACAGTGTGCGTATGGGGTGGACGAGGGATTCAAAAGTGAAGCCAAAAGGTCTCTGAGGCCTTCTAGTGGTTTGCTGCGGTGCAGTTTTTAACCCTGCCTGTTCCCATGTTAGTGAATGGGAAAGGACCAACATCCATCCATCCATCTTCTATACCACTTATCCTTCCTTCAGGGTCACAGGGAAACCTGGAGCCTATCCCAGGGAGCATGGGGCACAAGGCGGGGTACACCCTGGACAGGGTGCCAATCCATCACAGGGCACAATCACATACACATTCACACACCCATTCATACACTACGGACACTTAGACACGCCAATCAGCCTACCATGCATGTCTTTGGAGGAGACTGGAGGAGGAAACCGGAGTACCCAGAGGAAACCCCCGGAGCACGGGGAGAACATGCAAACTCCACACACACAGGGCCATGGTGGGAATCGAACCCCCGACCCTGGAGGTGTGAGGCAAACGTGCTAACCGCTAAGCCACCGTGCGCCTAAGGACCAACATTTTAAGTTAAAATTATTATAATTATAGCTAAATTGACCCAGGAGCATTAAGCGGACTGTTAATCATCCTGGGCTGAGCCCAGATTCTTCTCCATCAACAAAAAAAACCTTTAAAAATTTACTTCTAAATAGACTGTTTCCATGCATTTTCTTGCATGTGAGGGATAATTGCGTAAAAATTTTGAAAACTGGACAAAAACTTGCCACAAGGTATCTTATCACTGTTTGTAGGACTTCCAGAACAATAAAATATAAAACTTTATGGCTATCTAACACAAAACTAGGCTAGCAGTGTTGGGTAAGCTACTCAAAAAAAAAGTAATCCACTACGGATGGCTGACTGCTTTAAAATTGTCATTTGATTACATTACTGATTACTGCATGTAAAAAGTTATCAGATTACTAATTACTTTACTTTCAAGTTACCAAGTTCTCACGCCTACACAAATATACTACAAAGTGAAACTCTTTGATGTGCGTCAATCATGATATGATCAGAAAACATGTTTCAGGTGTTGTTACTGTTTGTAGGACTGTCAGACTGATTAAATATAAAACATTTATAACTAGGCTAGTTTGGTGTCGCTAGCGAAGGGGAGGCACAGCTAAGCTATCATTGTATGGGTTTAGCTGCTACAGTGCCATGCAGAGTACATTATCTGTCTTTATGCTCTGCTCATATCATGTTCACGTGAACTGGAACTCATGTAGATATTCAAACACCTTGTTTTGCTGCTCAGCATCAGAGATGTTACTCTTTCAGTTTCAACCCATTTACAGGTAGAAAAACCAGCTTATATACATTCCCCCCCTCACATTAACTGACTTTGTGAGCTGGTGTTTGGCAGAATTGAGAGCGATCAGCGTGTATTTCCACGTATTTTCCTGTAAATCCTGTGTGATTGGTCTCAGCTCCGTTCACGGAAGATATAAAATTACATCGACAACGTTCAGTTACGTAGTGACAAACCGCTCCAAGTGGAGAATTATTCTGGGCTAAAGAAAAAAAATCTTGAGACAAGCCACTACAAGGTTGGAAGACCTTAGTATAGTGGTTCTCGACCTGGGGACACGGAGAGATCGGAAGGGGGGCGCAAATTGTTTTCGAGAGAAAAACCCAGACAGGGAATCATTTTGGTACTCGGTGTATTTTATTGCTTTTCAAATGTGTATAAATGAAAAACCCCGTGTTCCGTCTCCCTCTGTATTTACTTTTTGCTGGGGAGAGGTGGAGCTTAGCTGCCTTTTATCTAGCGGTCAGTGCAGACAAGTGTTTCCAACTTAGTGACTTTTCAGACCCCTTCAGTGAAAAGAACAAAAAAGAAGAAAAGAAAAAAAGCACCTAGTGACAAATCTAGCAACTTTTTGGAGAAACCTTATGACTTCCAAATGACACCAGTACTATCCTGCAAGCACGAGGTCTTGCGTTCCCACTGCACTCACACCTGTCTCCGAGTCCACCCTGTTCAGTGAGGGGCTGAGAGCCAGAGCTTTAACACGGTGCTGGATAACGAGACACACCCTTCATCCCAATTTACATCATTCTTATGTGTTAAGAACGTAAAACGCAAGACAAATGGACTGCACCATGAAAGTAGTTATTACAGCCTGTTCAAAAGTAGTTAGTGTTGAGAAACATTGATCATTCATGTTCCATACCTGTCTGTTATAGTTTTATAAGTTTTTTTTTTTTTAAATCACAAGTTGAGAAGTAATTAGAGTTAAAAAAATATATATATATTTTTTAAAAAGGCTACCTAAAACAGATTATAGATTAGATATAGATAGATTTTATATAGAATAGATAATCATTATACCTGTTCTCCTCCAATATGGGGGGGGGGGTTGCCACATGATAGGGGAGGCTTCAGTTACAAAAGGTTGAGAAACCTCTGCATTAGTATAAAGGTGAAGTGTTCTACAGCCTGTTGCATGCAGCCACTTTACATGAAAGCAGCTTGACATGGTCACTAACAGAACTTCCAGCAAGGCAACTTTGAAATCCCTCTTTTATATAAAAAAAATAAAACCACAGGTCAGCATTCGCTGGCTTGCAGCCACTCAATATTAATATGCAGTGATCTTTGGACCACAGGTTCTCCCGAAAATCTCATTTGTTTACCTTCTCTAAATTTTTGAAATCTTACAATTTAGTAACAGGATAAACCCTGATATGCTGTATACTACACACCCCTGAAGAGCACCTGTCCTGCAGTACTTTAATGCCAATTTGGGACTGAACATCTGATGTCATTTTTCACTCTGAAGTAAGGGTAGTGTTCATAAACTGATCTAATTCATTAGAATCATCTTGATGCATTCACAAAAAAAAAAAAAAAAAAAAAAAAAAAAAAAAAAAAAAAAAAAGCCAAGAGCCTCAAGTCATTGTATCACATTTAATTTCTGCAAAAAAACAAACATTGAACAGACCAGCCTGGATTCAGGCACAACACATTTTGCAGTCCGCCTCTTAACGTATGGAGTAGCAGAGCCAACCCTCCCTCAACATCCGAAACCTGATGGAATGTTATTACCCAGAAGTCCCCTCACTTTAGGAAGTTCAGTGCAAGGAGGTACTCGAATTATAGCTAGACGAACCATCCAATTACAATTTGTACAACAAAAAAAGGGGTTTGACCAAATTACCCTAATACAGGGCAAAGGGGAATGATATTGGTAAAAGAAAAAAGAAAAAAGTGAGGCTGAATGGATAATAGATGGCATAAAATTTAATCAACTTCTTCCATGCGAGAGGCATCATCATCTCCCTCTAGTGGTGGGATTTCCTCTGGAGCAGGAGCAGAAGTCGGTTCGTCTGAGGGTACGTCGTCATCATCAATACCTGTGTGGAAAGAGGAGTATTTAGTGAACACAACAATACTGATGTAGTGAGAACGCATCTGAACATCAGCAGTGAGACATCGCCGAGACCAAATCCGGTAGCGTCTGAAATCTTACCAAGTCCCAATTTGATCATCCTGTAGATACGGTTAGAATGTGTCTGAGGGTCATCCAGAGAGAAGCCTGAGGAGAGCAGCGCTGTCTCAAAGAGCAGGATCACCAGATCCTTCACAGCCTTATCGTTCTTATCAGCCTCCGCCTTTTGCCTCAGCATCTCCATGATCGGATGGTCAGGATTGATCTCTAGGTGCTTCTTTGCCATCATGTAGCCCATGGTGGAGTTGTCTCTCAGGGCTTGGGCCTTCATGATGCGCTCCATGTTGGCGGTCCAGCCATATGTGCTCGTCACGATGCAGCAAGGCGAAGAAACCAGTCTGTTAGACACGGTAACCTGGTGATATGGGGGAGATTATCATGCATAAGAAATCACAAGTGTATTGGTCTAGTCAGTGATGCCACTGTTAGTAAGAAAGCATGTAGTAAGCAGCCACATAGGAAAACATTAGTGGGCACAAAAGGTCTTAGTTAACAGTTTTCTGCATACTTGGTAGTCATTTGATTTCAGCCAAACTCTTAATTAGATGCAGGTGATTTTTTTATAGACCAATGGCACTGGTTTCTGAACACATTTTGACACAGACTAATTATCCTTCATTCATATCAGAAGGTATCCAGTCACATGCAAGTCCACAAGTCTCATAACACCATACAAAGTAAATATTTAAGATGGTGGAGGTCTGGTGACAACTCAAAGCAACTGGATTCTGTTCAACCCAAGACTGAGAATTTTAGCTCTGAGTGTGGCCTTGACTTAATGGGCATCAAATAAAGACCTGATTACTGAAAATGCTCTTAAGACAGCTGCACAAACAAGCTTTATCACAACACAAACCGTTCATCTTTGTTCAACCACACCAAGCCTCGATGGAGTACTTGGACTTACCACAAAGCTTGACTCCAAGAACTAGGATACCTGTTATCATTACAGAAAGAGATCGTAAACCCAAAAGGTCTTCGCTGGATGTCATCAATTTAATGCCCAAGATTGTGTTTACCTTTTCAACTTTCTTATCCAGGATCTCCTTCATCAGCTTGCAGAGGCTCTCAAACTTGGCCTTGTCCTCCTCCATCTTTTTCTTCTCCTCCTCATCCTCAGGCAGCTCCAGCCCCTCCTTTGTGACAGAGACCAGGGTCTTGCCCTCAAATTCCTTCAGCTGTTGCACACAGTACTCATCAATAGGCTCCACCATGTAGAGAACCTCAAAGCCACGCTTACGAACACGCTCAACAAATGCAGAGTTAGCCACCTGGTCCTTGCTCTCACCTTTGGGGAAAGAAGAAATTCTCAGAACCAGTCACACGGTGAAAATTGTACTAAGGGTTGGAGGAAGGAGAGAGAGAGATGCCACAAGCCTCACCAGTGATGTAGTAAATGGATTTCTGGTTGTCCTTCATGCGGCTGAGGTACTCAGAGAGTGAGGTCATTTCATCTCCTGACTGGGAGCTATGATAACGCAGCAGCTCCGAGAGCTTCTTACGGTTCTGGGAGTCCTCATGGATGCCCAGCTATTTAATTTAAAAAAAAAAAAAAAAAAAAAAAAAAACCACCCCACCATGTTATTGCTCTTTGTATCAAATACAGCTCATTTCTTAATGGGATATTTACACTTGGAAGTGTAAGGTGCTTAACTGCATTAAGTTACTAACAATTGCACAAAAAAAAAAAAAAAAAAAAAAAAAAAAAAAAAAAAAGCTAAATCAAAGAATAAAGAAATCTACACAACATTAAAAGCATTTCAAAAGCACCACAGCCGCAGGAGACAATACTAGAGAGACTACATCATTGATACTAGACAATATGTACTAGGTCACAGGAGCCACATAAATGAGGCAAACCTTAATCCATGGTAAACCTCTATGAATGCAAGTGTAAAGTTAAAAAAAAAAAAAAAAAAGGGGGCAGAGTCATTGTGGATGTAACAGCTCCAAGCACAGTGGTAAGCCTCTACAATTGTGCATTTACAGGGTCTGTTCTTACCTTGATGTTCTTGGAAAAGGCTTCGTAGAACTTCTTGTAATTGTCCTTGTCCTCAGAGAGCTCAGCAAACAGTTCCAAGCATTTCTTCACAATGTTCTTACGGATCACCTTCAGAATTTTGCTCTGCTGCAGCATCTCTCTGGAGATGTTCAGAGGAAGATCCTCAGAGTCGACCACACCACGGATGAAGTCTGAGGTAAATAAACAAGTAAAAAGATCATACATAAATGGCTACTGAAGTAACACACCACTGATAAATTGTGCACCAAGCTGCATGTACATTACTTCACTGTGAATCACTTTAAACAAAAAATAAATGAGGTTCAGATGTTGAGGCTTGAGGGCTGAACTTACTCAGGTACTCGGGGATGAGCTCCTCACAGCTGTCCATGATGAACACCCTCCTCACGTACAGTTTGATGTTATTCTTCTTTTTCTTGTTCTCAAAGAGGTCGAAGGGTGCACGACGGGGGATGAAGAGCAGGGCTCTGAATTCCAGCTGTCCCTCGACAGAGAAGTGCTGTGGCATAGATGTAATGGAAATGTTAGAGCTGGACAAAATGGGCTTTACTTACAAGAACTACAAATGACTGGCACTGAAGGCCTTCAACCAAGTTTATTGAACACGTACAAGAAACTAGACACCTCGTGAAAGCCCATGACTCAAATATGTCTAAAAAAGGGATTTAGCTCCTTAGTTATATAGCTAGGACAGTTATATAACCCACTGCTTCCAATAACTATTCATGTCCCACTTACTGCTGCCTAGAGACCCATTCTTACTAAATGAAGATTTTGATCCATCAGAGATTTTGCACCTTAACAGCAAGGTGGTCCTCCCAGTCATTGGTCAGGCTCTTGTAGAACTCTCCATACTCCTCGTTGGTGATGTCATCAGGGTTCCTGGTCCAGATGGGCTTGGTCTTGTTCAGCTCCTCCTGGTCAATGTACTTCTCCTTGATTTTTTTCTTCTTCTTCTTGTCCTTATCCTTGGAAGAGTCCTCTTCATCATCAGAGCCTACATCCTCAATTTTGGGCTTGTCCTCTCCTTCCTCCTCCTCCTCTTTCTCTTCCTTCTCTTCTTTTTCATCTTCAGCCTCGTCGTCACTGATCTCCTTGTCACGCTCCTTCTCCACCTACACAGACATTTATGCAAAGCCATCATTAGCCACCAGTTTCTGCTTCCTGAGTAAATTCACAGCATTACTGAACGATCAATGCAGTGAGCTCATATGGACCTGACTAGAATGAACTTGGCTGTACAGAAGCGTCAACACTTACAAAGAGTGTGATGGGGTATCCGATGAACTGAGAGTGCTTCTTGACCACCTCCTTCACCCGCTTCTCCTCAACGTACTCGGTCTGATCCTCCTTCAGATGAAGGATGACTTTGGTTCCACGGCCAATGGGCTCACCTGTAAACAGACCCCCAACCATCAGTAACTTGGACAAACTTAGCAATAAGTTTCATATGCATATGACGAGCATGAAACGAATGGTTCCACCCTAAAATGCACACCAGCCATCTAACTAGTGTTAAAGAAGCACTAGACTCAACCTACCATGGTCAACCTTTACTGTGAAGGATCCACCAGCTGAAGACTCCCAGGCATACTGCTCATCATCGTTGTTTTTAGTGATTACCACCACTTTCTCAGCCACCAGATAGGCAGAGTAGAAACCCACACCAAACTGCCCAATCATGGAGATATCTGCACCAGCCTGAAGAGGAAAAGATGGATTTAGAAAAAAAAAAAGGGAAAAAAAAAAAAAAAAGAGCTTATTACCTATACAAGTAGGGGTGTATAAACTGTACATCTTTCAGGTACCAATTTGTTTAGATTCAGCATTAGGTCCCACTGCACTATAAATGTGTCCACTCCATTCAAGTTTTAAGCAGCTTGTGCAAACAGTCTAACAAGTACAGGTTCAGTTTAATAAAAAAGTTGGACTTTACTGATACCCAAGAGGAAACTGGATATTTTTAAAGGGTACAAATTCTGAACCCTGTTCATCAAGGGCAGAATGATTCACCAACTGCCAGAGTGCAGTACTAAATGACCATTTAATTTCCTCCCCTCTTGCTTTCCTAGTGCATTACTCATTAATGCAATGAGATGTGGCTCATGTTTCACAACACTACCTGAAGAGCCTCCATGAAGGCCTTGGTTCCGGACTTTGCGATGGTTCCCAGGTTATTGATGAGGTCAGCCTTGGTCATGCCGATTCCAGTGTCAATAATGGTCAGTGTGCGTTCATGCTTGTTGGGAATGATGTCAATCTTGAGGTCCTTCCCACTGTCCAGTTTAGATGGATCAGTCAGACTTTCATATCTGATTTTGTCAAGGGCCTACAACATAAAAAAGGGACAAGAACACGTTTAATTTTTCATACTAAAATGTACAAATGCAGGACTTGTGATGGGTAAAATACTATAATTGAAGATGGATACATGACTCATTGTGTGACAAAGTAATTCAATTTCTGAGGTTTGCTAGAAATTTGCTATAAGAAGCTGGATTAATCTGGCTCTGTACAACCGGTTAAAATTGGTCTGAGAAATCTGCAGTTACTCAGCAACAGTAATATGTTAGTCACCATTTCTCATCCAAGTTGAACGCATGCTGCTATCCCAGATATGCCAAACTTGATATTTGTCCACGGTATAGATATAAAAATTCTTATCTTGACAATATAACCCACACCTCCTCCCTTTACTGTAACAGCACTTACATCAGAGGCGTTGGAAATAAGCTCCCTGAGGAAAATCTCCTTGTTGGAATAAAAAGTGTTAATGATGAGGGACATCAGCTGAGCAATCTCTGCTTGGAAGGCAAAGGTCTCAGCCTCCTCCTCTTGGCGCATTTCTTCAGGCATCTGGGGGGCGAAAAAAAAAAAAAGATTGATATAACAATACAACAACCAACTCTCATCTACTGATACAGCTTTTTTTTTTTAATACTCGTGCTTCTATCCCACCCCTACACTGACTAGATTCTTTCACACACCATCTTGGCAGTAGAAAGTAGGGATTTCTACTCCATGCCAATAACTGAACCATCAGTAATGTATGCATATAGTGATCATATTCAATGTACGGACAGACACAGTTAAGAGCATAACTACTGAGTTACGGACATAAATAAACAAACATCAGTCAGCAACTTAAACTGACAGTCCTAGCAACTAGAGCAGATCCTACACCTACACTTCAACATGGCCGAACTTCCGGCTGCACAAAGGGCACAGCCACGTGCTTCATGAAAGCGCACGAGCCAGTGGCGCACGTGCAGCTTAACAAAATGTAATAATATTGATGACCGCTTACCCTAAAAATCATAAAACTAATGATTAGGTAATCATATATCTAAAGAGTTATCTAACGAAACCGCCTAAACAGACAGTTGGTTCCATGAGGAAGTAACAGCAAAACGGCCTGATAAACTTTTAAATGATTTTAAAGAAGTGCCTTTTATGTGCGGTGTTCATAAATATACATGTAATGCTGATGTTACACACAGCTCGCGGTACATTATCGATTCACACATACACGACAAGCTAGCATAGAGAAGAGAGCAATGCGGTCGATCGCTGAATCCCAAACGGCTAGCTATTGGACGCGCATTTCACTGCGTAGTGCAGAAACGCCATTCTTTCGCTCCCTAGGTAGTGCACTTAGACAGGGCGCAGCGCGCCATTTGGGATGGAGCCGGTTAATAAATAGCGAGCTAGGCGTAAAACGTGCTAGCGTGACCCATTATTTCTGTCGACGTTAAATGATACTAAAAAGGTCATATCATTTCTGCTCCATTATAATCTAAATGGAGAATATTACCTTTAAAAAGCAAGATACACTTTATACAGGAATATCCATATTTGGCTTGAATTTAGCTCAGCACCTGCTAATAGCAGCCTTTTCGTCCACAGATAACTGACTAGCTGGCTAACTAAATTAACTAGTCATTGTGAACACAAAACCACGGCTTTTTTAATTAAATTAAGCGAAAAGCAATGCTAGCTGATTTAGCCACCCACATAACCACCATCTTTGTTACCGGCTGAATGGAACCCTAAGCATTCTCACCACAAACCTAACTAATTATACTCTACATTTTAAAGGCTTTGACCCGTTTCGAATACATAAAAATGAATAATAATACTAATAATTAAAAAAAATTCGTACCTTGACTTCCGTTTCGTTGACTTCTCTTGAACAAAATGCAACCAAACACTTTCCTATCTCCTCCACACTCTGACGCAGTGGAGTAAAAGAAGGACGGGACGATTTTTCTAGAGTGTATAGTTTATATATGCAGAGTGCTGTATCACTCCGCGAGACTGCTGCAATAGAGCAGCGTAGCATGTCAAACTAGTGCACTACGTACTGTATAGTGACCTATAGCATGTTGATGTACTATTTAGGGTGCTAATACGTGGTTTCGGACTTAACCGTAGGCAGCGTTTAGTTGCCATGGTTAAACGGAAAGCGATAACGGCTAAATACTTGCTAAAAGCTAAAAACTAGTCAGCCATGTCACAAAAATACAAAGTATGTAATATACATAGGTTAACAGAAAGCAGAATGATAAATATAAGCAATATATACTAATTGCAATTGCATCTTGAAGTGATGCATCGTCTGTCAAGACCACTTACATACAGCATGTGTAGAATGTTTGTAAATAAAAAGATATAACTCACACCACATTTGTTACATTATGGTTATTATATACTGTTGGTGTACGAACCTGTATATTTATATATTTAATCTGTATATTCATATTCTGCATTTGTGGTAAATATTTAGGTGTGCTGCTAACCCACCAAGTTATCAAAGGGTGAATCACAAATTAAAAAAAAAATTATAATAGGATAATAACTCACCTCGATATTGTATTTATATAAATATGATTAGATTATAGCGTGCAATATTTCAGAAATCGAACAAAGAACACCACTAACTGCAGAACTTTGTTTTGGATCGGAAGGATATCACTGATGCGAAGGGGCTGTGCTTCGTCTCTTTCTAGCACTTTCTACAGAAAACCCACCCTCCCGTGACGTCACATGTCTGTCAAATGTTAACGGCATTCCCGCAGGGCATAACGAAGTGCTGTAATGAGGGCTGGATCAAGCTTGGAAAATGAAAAATAGATAAAATAATAAGTACGTAATTTAAAAAAAAAATAAAATACCACAAGAACATAAAAAAACACATTATGTATGTATAATTTCTATTTTGAGATGAGTTCACAAACACGTCTGTTTTGTTGTTGTTTTTTTAAATCCCAGCAGTATTAGATTTCCCCTTACAGAAAATACTTCACATGTCAATTATCACATGATGTTAATCTTCTACATGCTTTTAGACATTTTATTTTATGTTTAATACTTTTTTCACGTGTCCTTGTCACATTTCCCACCTAATTCATTTTTTCATCATCAGTAATCACTGTCCATTGGATGTTAGTCCATTGCAGGGCACACATAGCCTACTACTTTCACACTTACATGCAATTTAGCATAGCAAATCCACCTTACTGGCATATTTTTTGGGAGGTGAGAGGAAACCACAGTATGGTGTGGGGGGATGGAGGAAACATGAAAGTCCATACAGACGGTAACCCGAGCTCGGGATTGACTGGGATCCCTGGAACCATGAAGCAGGAAGAGTACTTGCGACACCACAGTGCTGCCTTCTTTTCACATATAATACATGTACTTTTATTTTTGCACGTGATTCATGTTAACTTTTCACATTTTTACATTTATTCACGTATTATTGACATGATGTGTGTGTTTACTTGAACTCACAAGTGCAATTTTACGGGAGAGGGTGGCACGATGGGTAGTGTTGCGCCCTCACAGCTCCAGGGTTGCTTGTTCGATCCTGAACCTCAGTTGAGGTTTCTAGTGCTCTCTGAATGTTTGTGTGGGTTTCCTCCAGGTTCTCCAGCTTCCTCCCAGTCTCCAAAAACATGCCAGTGTGCTAAATTCATCCTAGGTGTGAATGTGAACGTGTATGGTGCCTTATAATTGACTGCCATCCCATCCATGGTAAATTCTCCAACCTTGTGTCCAGTGTTACCAGGATAGGATTTTGTATTACTTATTTAATTTATTTATTTACTTTTTTTTTAAAACAGTTTATTTAGGCTGATGAGCTACTGCATCTTCAACAATTTAGATTTATCGTGCGATAGCAGGCCCAAACACATACATCAGAGGAAGGAATGTCCTGTAAGAGAATAAGTGCATAACGAAATTGTAGTGCAAACACATGAACATGAACTTCATTAAAATCTTTTACATTTATTTTACTCAGAAAGCTTTTGGTTTCATAATACTGATGATATTGTTGACAGTTCTGTATATAAATTGTATTTTTATGTATTAATATTATTTTAAAGGAGGTGTTATGGTAGGATTAGACCAATTCCAAAAGGTATAATAATTCCATAATTCTAAAAAAAAGCACCACCAAAAGAACACCATACCCACAGTGAAGCATGGTGGTGGCAGTATCATGCTTTAGGGGTACTTTTCTTCAGCCAGAACTGGGGTTTTTATCAAGGTGGAGGGATTCATGAATAATTATAAGTACCAGTTCATTTTAGTGTAAAACCTTCAGGTGTTTACTAGTAAGCTGCACCTTTCAGCACGACAATGACCCAAAACATACATCCAAATCAACAAAGGAATGGCTTAACCAAAAGAAGATCAATGTTTTTGAATGGCCCAGCCAGAGCCCAGAACTGAATCCAACTAAAGATCTGTGGGGTGACCTGAAGTGGGCTTTGCACAGGAGATGCCCTTACAATCTGATGGTTGTAGAATGTTGTTGCAAGAAAGAGAAAATATTACTAGTCAAGATCTGCCATACTGATAGACTCTTACTCAAAAAGACCAAGTGGTATAATAAAATCAAAAGGTTCTTCAACAAAGTATTAGTTTAGGGGTGTGCACACTTATACAGTGCTGTGAAACAGTATTTGCCCTATCCTGATTTCTTCTGCTTTGTGTACTACAAAACTAGATTTTTTAATTGTTAAACTAAATACTAAATAGGTCACACAACCACATGTACAGTCACACAACCAACAGTAAAGTGTTCATCTAGGTGTCAGGTATGACGCACACCTTTTAGATTGATTAAAATGAGCTATTAAACCACATTCAAATTAGACATGAAATTCACTGCAGTATGGGCCCATACACAAAATATACCATAATTTAAAGCTCAATAGCATTTGAAAGGAATGATGTACAGTCAAACAAACAACTGTAAAGTGTTCATCTAGGTATGACGCACACCTTTTAGATTTTTGATATTTAACCCTACAATGCATGAACCAAAAAAACCTTCACGAATGCGTAAAGGGGGTCAAAATGACCCGTACAGGATTGAATGGTTTTCTTCAAAAAAATAGATGTCCTATTAATGATATATACACATATATATATATATATATATATATATATATATATATATATATATATATACACACACACACACACACATACATACATATATGTATACATACACACGTACATATATATATTCATACATACATACATATATACATATATATATATATATGCCTATATACATATATTATACACACAAAGTATCTCACAAAAGTGAATACACCCCTCACACTTTCGTAAATATTTAATTATATCTTAATGTGACAACACTGAAGAAATGACACTTTGCTACAATGTAAAGTAGTGAGTGTACAGCTTGTATAACAGTGTAAAGGGACTTCAGAGACGGTCCCTTAATTTCCGCATTTCTGCGAATATCGAACGTCCAACGTCAAACCAACTTTATTCCAGTACTTGAAACGGAATTTGCAACCCTGTTCCCATGATTTAGCACAAATAAAAAAACAACGGAACAAATCTTCAGACACCAAACATGCCCTGGCTGATCAAGGTAAATGTTTGTAAATGAAAAATGTTCAGAATTAAATAAGATACGAACACGACAAATCTGTCCTGGGAGATCAACCACATGGGACATTTATACATACATGTATCATATGTTTAGCCAAGTGTTTCCATTAGGTCTTTTAATCTGTCGGGAAGTTTCCCACAATGCAGTTCTACCGGAAGTGTGGTTGTTAGATTTGATCGTTTAATTTCGCTGATTTGGGTCCGGGTTAGCGTAAACTTAATTTTCCGTTAGAAAAGAAAAGGTGACTTGTGATCGAGCTGGGTAAGCAAAATCCATCATGGAGTCATTTTACTCTTTTCTTCCTCGGAGATACGTGCTTGCGTTTACTGTTCGAACACTGAAGGGTAACTGACTGAAGGCTTCGAGGAGCACGAGTTGGCGCTTTCATTTTCATCAGTCCTGGTGTAGCTTAGCTTAGCTTAGCATAGTTTATCTTATCTTATCTTGCTAACAATGCTAGCGAGTAGTGATTAGCGAGCTAGCTAGCTTACCTTGCTCAGACAGATCGGTCTTATTCGGCGCGTTTTATTCAGAAGTCTGATTTGGAAACTAGTAGACGCATTAGAAACAAAATGTCGGACGGTATTTGAATATAATTCCAGCCAAGAGCTAAACCAGCATTATTATTAGCCGACTGTGCTAGCAGTCACATCAGCGATATTGTAAGAGCTGACATTTTGTTAGCGTGGAAACGATGCTAGCAGCAAACTGTTCCTTTCTTAGTCTTGATGCGTTATCTTGACCAGCTTCCAGTTCTGTCGCGATAAACCGAGACCTCATATTATTATTGTTAGTATTATTATATATTATTATTAATAACAAGAAGAAAGGCCTGGGTTATTCTGAATGGTCTTTCTCATTGGAAGCCGGGAATCCGCGGAAAGGTAGCGTTACTGTATAAACAGCTCACTTTAGTGTAGCGGAGATTAACATGGCTGCCATCCCTGCTGAAAAAAACAACAACAGAAACCCTCATGGACTTTGTAATGGTTTTAACGGTTATAATGGGAATTGTATTGGGTTTAATGGAAGCTGTAATGGTCCCTGTAGGTCTCTACTGGTAGTTTGTTGCCTTCTGTTAGTGGCATGTTATGTCTAGTGGATACCAATAATGGTAATGGTTTGTTGATTGTATGTAATGGTATTCGTAGTGGAAACCATCAGAATTTCTGTGATTGTTTCTATTGTGTGTTTTTTTTTCTTTCCCTCCAGCAGGGATATAAAGAAATGGTTGTGGTGTTTAATGGTTGCTCTGACACCGTTGCTGATTCGGTATTATCCTGATATCTTACCTCTGTACTCTAGGTGGGTGATCTGCCCAAGATGTCCTTCCCTCCACATCTCAACCGGCCACAAATGGGCATCCCGACCATGCCTCCTGGGATCCCTCCACCCCAGTTTGCTGGCTTTCCTCCTTCGATGCCACCAGGTAAATTGTGACGAGATATAAATCTTGAGCCTGAGACTTCTGACTGATTTCTGTAAGACTTCTGCAAGACACTGTATCTGTGTCAACCCACAAATTAGGGCTTCATGGTACACTTTACAAAAAAAAAAGTACTAAACGGTATTTTTGATTGTCATTGGAGTGGAAACTTTAGTGTGTATCTTGTGCATGGTAATATAAATGTGATTTAGGGTACATAATTGGATCTCAATTGCCACCCATTTTTCCTGGTAAAAGATACAAAAGATGTACCGTTTGTGCACCACCCCAGTGATAGGTCTGTGCTGTCAGGGAAGAAAAAAACCCATTGATGGGATTACCTGGTCATTCTGCACATTCATGTACTCAGCTGACTTCATTTTATTTCTGCTTAATGTTGCTGAGCCAGGACCTGACCAACTGAAGCAACCCCAGATCATAATACTGCCTCCAGGGGCTTGTATAGTAGGCATGACAGGTGCATCGCTGCTTGCCATTCCCTTCTTACCCTGATGCACCCATTGCTTAGGAATAGGGTAAATCTGGACCCATCAGCCCACATGATCGTTTTCCTTTGCTCCACAGTCCAGTCTTTATGCTCCCTAACAAACTGAAGTCGTTTTTACCTGTTAGCCTC
The DNA here is from genome assembly GCF_023375685.1 of Ictalurus furcatus. Lineage (NCBI taxonomy): Eukaryota > Metazoa > Chordata > Actinopteri > Siluriformes > Ictaluridae > Ictalurus > Ictalurus furcatus. The sequence continues at coordinate 4,112,808 of NC_071279.1, forward strand.
ACGCTGATTAGGCCACACAGCTGTTTTTAAGTTCTCATCACATTGTGCATGTGGAAATGCTCGTAATTTCACTATTAAACACAGCCATCAGTTCTATTGTCAATGTGACTTCACCAAGCGTTTTAAAGACCTCCTTTCACAATCATTCAAGATTTTGAACCTTCATTTTTCCGACCACATTTCTTCCGTAAAGTTGACGGTTCTCCAATCTCCTTCCAGGTGTTAATAATGTGTTGGATAGTTCTTAATCCAGTTCAAAGGATTTCAGCAATCTCCTTAGTTTTTCTTTTTCCAGAGTCGCTTTCTTTGCTTGATGCAGGCCAATAATTTCTGAAGCCCAGTAACATCTTTTCCATGATGCGGGATACATCTTCCGACATGGTTGTTTAAGAAATGAGAAGCAGCACACTGCATCAGTTAGGGTTAAAAGAATTGTTGCCAGCGCAATCATGTTAATCATTGAATAATGATCCATTAATAGGCTCTTAAGTGTTTGTGAATTTAAATCCAGACAGTGACTTTTTTGGGTCAGGCAGTGTATCTGCATTCAAAATTCACAGTCTCTCTCTCTACCACCAGTACGGATCAACGATTTTAATGTCGCCATTGTGCGTTTCAGCTTCTCATCAGATTTTCTGTCCAATCAAATGCTCTGTAGAATCTGAAGTGTCCCGCCCCCAGCATTGTAAAAATCATCTTGCTGAAGTTGCCGTTGTTGAGTGAGAGGAATCGTATCGACAAGCACGGGTTGTAAACTTCTCTTTGGCTGTTCGAACACATGCTTTTTATTCAGTTTTATTTGAATAAACTGAATAACTTTCCAACTGTAAGGTGGTTAAGAAGGAAATGGCTTGAATTTATTCCTTTTATTGCTCGGGCTCGCGTCCATGGCAAGCACTGTCAAATACCGGCTGTGAGGTGAGCTAAAGGCTATTGGCTATTTAAAAAGTGGGAGGAGCCCTTTTCTGCAGTGTTAACTGACACGACAGAGATCTTGCATGTGAACGGAGAATATTTTAAAATTATGGTGCAACCCACTCACCTTGAAGCAGATGCTGGGTCGGGATGCAACCCAAATCAAATGAGTGCAAAAGAACAATAGAGCAACTCGAGGATCGATTGGCAGAAGAGGGCCGACATTCTAACACGCATCTTAAAAACGTTATCAAAGCAGTGACGTGACCATTCGTTATTGTCGAGAGATGGGGAAAACCGTGGGCGACGATTCAAAGGTGTGCCTGAAAAATAGAAGACGGTTCTAGAAGACACATTTTAGTCTTTTAGTCTTCAACAAAGTGCTTCTGAGACTGTAGGAGGTTTATGAGAACCGTGTGTGTGTGCGTGCGTGCGTACAGATGGATCCGTCTGTTACTGGGATCAGAGATTCACTGACCTTGTTCTTTTTTTTTTTTTTCTTTTTTCTTTTACAGGAGCCCCGATGATTCCAGTTCACATGGGCATCATGACCCCAACTCCTGCGGTAAACCTCCTAACCTAGTGAAAAATTAATACACTTTTATTTTAAGTACTCATGATTACATCTTTAATATTTCTATAATGCGGTATAACACAAAAAAACAGCAACTTCAACATTATTGCTAGTAATATTAAACGTACTGATTATGTTGAGCCCTCTAGTTGTATCAGTTGTCCAAAGTATAGTATAATGTATTGATTCATTTAGAAGAGATATCAAAAGAATTACTGCAAATTCATATGTTTGATTTGTCCAGGTTCTTGTGCAAACCTCGATGCCAGTGGTCAATAAAGTCGCTGCCCCGAGGAAAGAAGTTCCAGCACGGACAAAGGAAGCTGACGAGAACAGCGGTCCCACAACAACAGTGTTTGTAGGGAACATCTCGGAGAAAGCTTCAGACATGTTGATCAGACAGCTGCTGTCAGTAAGTAGCGGAGTGTCATGGTGTCAAACTAACAGGAGTAACAGGATATGTAGCTATGTGCCTGCTTCTTTACTGCGTTTAGAGACGAGATAAAAGCGTTATTGTGCAGTTTTTAAATTTTTTTTTATCCTAAATTCCTGTAGATGTTAAATGGGTAGAGTGAGAAATAAATGAGCATAGCTCATGTTGTTAGGAAATGTTTAAATGGCTGAAAATGACTTCTGCCAGCTCACCTTATCAAGAAAGGATTAAATGTAGAGCCCTTTATTGCCTTTTTCTGTTTACAAACATCAAAGCTGGGTCCTTTCTTTGTAGCCCAAGACTTAATGTCATACTGAACATCACTTCACATGACGATCTCTCTCTTACTCATCATTTTAAAAGTCTGCTTCTAGCTAAAGAGTAGTAGTCAGTCCGTACCGTTTATTTTTGTGATTGTTGCAGCCAAAAATTCTTGACTTTGCTGCGTCTTTCTTTTCAGAATTTGAGATGCAATTTACAGATTTTTTTTTTTGGGCGGAAAACTTCATAGATTGGTAAAATGAAATTGTTTTGCACGGTCTTTCGCAGCGCTGTGGACCCAAATCTGCGGACAAGCTGCGGTAATTTTGAAAAATTGCAAGCTCGTCCGAATGTTGCGGAGTTTGCTTGATTTTGCGTTAATTTCTGCGATCGTGAAATCTTGAAGAGGCTAAGTAACGTTCCACTGCATTTTATATAAAACAAGCTAAACAAGTGGAGAGTTAGAAACGATCAAAAACATAAAGGGCAACACTTTGTTCTCAGCCTCCGCTGAGGTTTGTAGTCTTGCTTGTGCTTTTACATCTGCTTGATTCACTTCTGTTAATTACCATAACAGTACTGGTTCTTTTAGTGCTGTGGGAACCCGGAACAGGAAATCTCCAAGGAATAATATAGTTTCTCAGTCTAGAGATCCATGAATCTTTAGTTCCTAGTTTGATTTACGAGGTGATAAAACTTGTCATGTATTTGTTCAGTATTTAAGAGGCTGTTCATGCTTACCAGCTACGTGGAAGAAAATAATTTCCTGGGTGGTTAAGGTCCTTTCACTCACGTGGAATCAAAATAGGATCTTGCGGATTGTATCTTTTAATTATGCAAATGTTTTCAGCAAAATTTGCCTGCTGTTTTTCTCCCAGAAATGCGGTTTGGTCCTGAGTTGGAAACGTGTACAGGGAGCTTCTGGAAAACTGCAAGGTAAGAACTAAACACAGTTTTGCATAAATTATTTATGTACATGGTGTTCTGTATGCAATTTACTTGCTGTAACTTTACACTGACATAATGGTTTTTGTTTGTCGTGTGTGTGTGTGTGTCTTGGTGTTTCCTCAGCGTTTGGTTTCTGTGAGTATAAGGAGCCAGAGTCGACTCTGCGTGCCCTGCGGCTGCTGCATGAGCTGCAGGTTGGAGAGAAGAAGCTGCTAGTGAAGGTAGATGCCAAAACTAAAGCCCAGTTAGATGAGTGGAAGGCCAAAAAGAGGAGCTCCAATGGGGTGAGTAATGGGTCTCAGACAGTTTTCCACTTTTTAATTCAGATTACCCATGATGAATTAACACTAATTTGTAATGTAAAAGTTCAGCTTTATTTATATAGCATTATTCATTTTGTGTCCCAAATCATTGTTTTATCATATGAGATATTAAAAGAACGTATGATTAGTAAGGAGTAAAACACCACAGGGCATGTTATAGGAAAATAATCAGTGACTGGTTGGTGTGATGCGGCCCAAAGTGAAGTGGAGTTACTCTTACCACCCTGAAGTTGATTATTTTTCAGTAACAGCACTACCCAAATTGTTTTACTTCTTTTATTCCACAGCAGTTTTCCAATAATAAGATTTTTTTTTATTTATTAAAGGACGTCATACTTAAAATTTTTTTTTTTTTTTTTTTTTAGCCTTTTACAGTTACGTTTAATGTGTGAAACAATCTCCGGTTAACACTTACCATTATGGCAGGTATAAACAGTTGTAACCTCAGCAGCCCCTCTCTTCTCTCTTTGGGAAGTTAATAAGATAGAAATAAACACACTTCAAAATAGTATAGAGAAACTGCAAGTGTACTCTTCTGTTCTGAAGACTTTGCTTTGGTTATAAGCTTAGTGGCAACGGAGACTCGTTATGTTAAGGGTTAAATAAATGTCTTCTCACAGAAATCTTCATGTTGGCTGTACTCTCTGAATGGGAGGAATCATATACTCTCTCTGGCCTGTCAATCAGAGCAACACTATCCAGTCTCTGGTGTCTGTGAGCTCACGTATATGGAAGAGGGTAGATAGCACTTTCCTACCTGGTGTGATACACTGCCCCACATGAACAGCAGTTCAAAAAGATGCAGAGGTTTGCTTCATGTGTCTCCGAGGAAGCACATGTTTGTCTCCGGGCTCTCTCCCCGGTCTCCGGGCTCTCTCTCCAGTCTCCGGGCTCTCTCTTCGGTCTCTCTCCCTGGTTGGTAGCTGTCATGTGATGGGGAGAATTAGCTAATTGAGAGGAATTGAGAAGACCAAATTTGGGAGAGAAAAAAAAAAGAAATTTATATCAACAGTTGCACATGTTTAATCTGTTTGTGATGAGCCTGCTATGTGAATCAGCTGTTACTATAGAAACGATGAAACGTTACAGCGCCACGTGAACTTAAACGTGCGATTTCCCTTCCATTCGGAAATATTGTCCGTGCTGCGTTTTTATAGAATCAAGATCGTTGACCAATCAGATCTGAGAACTCAGCTGCACCGGGGTATGAAGTGCATTAATGAAATGATCGTTATTATAATCATTACAGAACTAACATTACCTATGGAAATGAACACAATATAGCTTCAAGCTACTGAACCTGAAAGGCTGGCATAAGCATGCATTTATACAGATGATAAATATGGCTAAATATAATGTCTTCTATAGACTTTTTTTTGTTCAGGTGGGAAACTGACAGCCTTTAGGAAAACTGTTGCGTCTGTTGCCAGTGGCTGGATGTGATCAGACGTTAACAATGTGATGCAGCTATTAGAAGCACTACATATTTATTTCTACATTGTTGTAAATTTGAATTATTTGTGTCTTTTTATACACAATGCATCATGGATTGTCCTTTCCTTCTGGTAGAATGACAAAGCTGAGGAGGGGGGTGAGGAAGAAGAGGATGTTTTGGATGAAGAAACACAGAAAAGGGACCAGATCGTGAAGGGAGCGATTGATGGCCTGATCCGGGAATATTCCAGCGAGCTCAACGCGCCGTCTCAGGATGACGAGTCCAGCCGCCGGAAGAAGAAGAAGGAGAAAAAAGAAGAGGTGCGCTAGTGTGCACTCCATCTGCACTTTATTCTTTATGGTTGTGTTGTATGCAGGGATGTGGACAGCTATTTGAAAACATAGCTAGTCATTTGAGGCGCCTCTCTTTAATCACTGAAACCATGGGCTCAGACTCGACCCGAGGACGCTGGAGCTATGAGGTGACATTGCTCCTGGCTGTGCGACCATGCCACGCGATGTTCACTTGCTTTTGTTCATTCTTTAAATCCTTTTTAGGACTAGCGAAAGGCTTAAACTGGGGTGGATGAATCTAGAAAACAATTACACAGACAATTTTTGTCTTATACACCAGTATAACGCTTCAGTCAGATGCAGGTGGTGGAAGGATAAGTCTGGAGACAGGGTCTTTACAATAGATGAATTGTATTTTTGGAAGGTCTTCAGATGGGGAAATACGGGAGTATAGTCAGAGTTCTGTCAGTGGTTGTCCTTCTCTCCTGTCCTGTCTAACTAAATGTGTGAAATCCTACCGAATATATAACAAGTAGTTTTCCAGTCATTTATGCAATAACGTATATTTAGAGAAGCTGAGTTTATGATAAAAGGGTCTTCAAATGTCTTGTACCACTTATGTCTTCTTATGTATGTTCTATCCACTCATCATTTGGTATCACATCAGGTCAGAACACCCTGGTACAGAATACACTCACATATAATAATAATAATAATAATAATAATAATAATCAGCATAAAGAGAATGATGCAGATTTTAAGCACAAGAGAAAGTACAGGAAAATCAAATAATTCCACAAATTAATACCCTTTACCCATCAAAGATATTATTTGAAGCAAGTATATGAAGATTTGCGCATGTATTTAGGTGTATTTGGGTGTGCTACATGTAGCTCCACTTAGGGATGTCACGATACCAAAAATCTAGTAGTCGGTACCGATACCACCAAAAGTACACGATACCAAAGTCGATACCATGGTGTGGTTTAAAAAAAAAAAAGATTTTTTATTTTTTTATTTTAAATAGTTAAAAACTCCTGGAGGACATCCTCCTCTGGCTGATAGTGGCAAAAAGAGAGAGAGAGAAGGGGATATTTTGGTTATCAAACACTGTCTGACAATGATTAATAACAAGTGCTAAGGTGCACTCCTAAACGTACGCACACAACCTTTATACTCTGAATGCAAGCGTTAGTTTAAATTCACTGATATGGTGGCAGGCCAAAAAGATTTATTAAAAGCATGAACATTTGAATAATTATTAGTGACATTAGGCTACATTTTCTGACAGGACACGGGCTGAATGGTGATGCATGGTGGCCCATTAGGAGGTAGTTTATAACGTTGCAGTGTGTTAGCTTCGTTAACAAATAACTGGCTATCGCTATTACATGGAGCATAACGTTAGCTGGCTTCACGGCCACAATGCCGGCTGCCTCAAACAAATATAATATAGGACCGTCTTTCAGGTGCTTCGCCAGATTCCAGGTGTTTCCTCGCTTTGTTTGAAATGAATGATGGCATCGGATGCACACCGGCAATCAATGCTAGCTTTCCTCTCTTTTCCTCTCAACGAATCGGGGCGGCGCTAAACTTGTTAAGCTAAGCTAAGCTTCTGTAGTTTTTCCCGTGTGCTTGCAGGCGTTCTTCTTCACCACTTGTGGACCGACTAAAACACTTGCGCCTATTTGCTGCCCCCTTCAATTCCGGTAGAATTGTAACTTCGGTAACTTCATTACCAACGGTTCTTTCGCAACTGCAGAAAGACGAGTACTGTCACGTTTTAAGAATGTTGGTACCGACTTGGTAACGAAGTATCGGTTCTCGTGACATCCCTAGCTCCGCTGCAAAACTAATGAAACAAACATCAAACACCTTTTGGCTTACTGAGAGGTTAAAGCGGGAAACTAGCCTTTTATTTATTTATTTATTTATTTATTTATTTATTTTTCTTTTAACCTTGGATATAATGACATTGCATCATGGACTAGCACTAGGTTTAATCATTTGTAAAGCCACAGTGTGGTAGTTTTAAGCTGATGTGATTTTAATGAAAAAGTGGCGTCACGTGGTTTGTGTACCCTGTTTAGGAGGACATCAACGCCATTGAAATGGAAGAGGACAAAAGAGATTTGATCTCCAGGGAGATCAACAAATTCCGTGACACCCACAAGGTAACACATTCTCAACCTTCTTTCACCTCCCAGCTAGTGCCACAAAAACCTGTACACCTGTAGTTCAGATAGCTCAACCAGAAGAACATGACTAGAATAGATATTCTGAGCCTTCTGGAGTCTTAAGGTCAAATTGGCTTTACTGAGCAGGCCACAGATTGCTTCATCAACACAGGCGAGTTCAGTTCTGTGACCATGAAATCGAGTCTCATAGACTCCGATTATACCTAGTCAGTCAGACCCTTAAGATTTATTCACTCAGAACTGTTTTAGTCCAAGACTAGGTTTAATTTCGGTCTTGGAGGCCGTCCCTGTCTTTCCTGGGTTAGTGTCTTGCGTAAAAAAAAAAAGCCAAAAGAGAGACAGGGTCGCCATCTTAAGGGCCTGAAATTTAGAAGCTCCTAAAACTTTTAGTCAGACATAAAAATGCATGCACATAATGTAAACTTCCCTCCAAGCTAATCTGTTCATTAAACCCCACCATTATGATAGAGATCATATGGTGACTAAAGCAAGATGAATCTCACAGCTTTGGAAAAAGTTGCAAGGATAGGATGTAAGTATGATCTTCCCATTCTTTTCTACATATACTGGGCGCCCCCTTCTGGAGGACTCGCACAGGAGCAACTGTGCTGTGACTTTGGGGACATTCAGACTTTGACAAATTTGGATATAGTGTACTGTAGGTACAAATTTCAGTTGTTTGCAAACCCGTCAAGATAGTTGACTTTTCCCTGCAGTGTTGTGTGTGTGTGTGTGTGTGTGTATATATATATTTTCTGAAGATCTATTCTATCTCCAAGAGGCCAGTGAACCTGTGTGGGTCCCCCCATTTAAGATGATGTTCATGATATAAATGATTACAGCTGACTGAATAACCACTGAGTTGTGGCACAGTTGTGTCACACAGTATGTGACTGTAGGGGGCGCCCTTCCACAGCACGAGGATACTCTGAAGACTTTGCAGGTATGAGCTAGGCCCTCTGTGTGAGCACTTCATTCTTTCCCACTTGCTTATGTGTGCCTTTGTTAACTTTGTTTCCCTCTTTCTGCTTTCCTTGCTCTTTTTCCCTTTTCATTATCTGTTGCACTTTAGAATAATAAAAAAAATCAATATCACCAGTTTATTATAAGTTCACATAAAATATTAGTTTCTGATTGTCTTCATTTCACTGCAGTTTGTCTAACGTGAATCCAGACGCAATTTTAATACCCGTTCTAAATCAACACTGATTTTATGGGAGCAGTGTCTGACTGTAAACATGACCATGATTCATAAATCAGTTTAGGCAAGGCCTGTGTATACATTTCACTATTGCTAAGCAAAAATGACACGGCTTTCCACAGAGGACAAATGTAGAGGTAAAACTGTAGTCGTTTAAAGTAAACGACAACAAAAAAAGAGAAAAACGGATGACGAGATATAACGATGGTGTACATTTGTATAACGGTAGCCTGGTAACATTGGGTCATATCAGTCCGCTATAAGTAAGCAAAATGTATGCAAATGCTGGTAAGTAGTTCTCACGTAGCAGAGTAACGCCTGACGAAGCACAGAGATCTTTGCCGCCACCTTGTCCCTAACCAGGATAAAGCAGTTACAGAAGATGAATGAATGGACGCGTTACTGGTCATAGTCTCTTACTTGGTATACCTTGCTTTCTTTTACAAAATGACACAGAAATGATCTGCACTTATCTGTTGCTATAGCTGAATCCAGAAAACAGCCAATAAAGACGTGCACTCATGCTTCAAATATGGTTTCCAACGGATTTTACATTTATTCATTTAGCAGATGCTTTTATCCAAAGCGACTTACAAATGAGGAAATTTTCTGCCGACGATATCTTTTGAAAACAGTAAAATATAATGTACCAAAGACCATGTCCGTTAAAGTGGCAGTTTCACAAAAGCAGCTGTAAATTCACTCGGTCTGCTTAATATCGGAAGAACTAAAACCTTGCAAGCAAGTGTGCTTTTCTTACAGTTTGATCATGTTGTTGGAGCATTGTTACATGGCATAGCCAAAGCGATTCCGCCTGAAAATGGCATGTCATCATCAAAATCGAGAACAGTGCTTGCACACACTGTACAGGAGGCACGATTATATGCATGTTAAACTTACGCAATAAAATCACGCAATAAAAAGCATTAATAACAGGAAATTTAGTCAACAGGACTGGCTGAATTAGTTAGCGACCGCCACCCCCCATCAATGTTAGTGCGGCTAGATCGTTTGAGTGAAGACAGCCATGAAGCTTGTGTCGTGACTTTTACTTTAGGTGATGACAGTGACTGTGGATGAACTTAATGAAAACTTAAAAAAAAAAAAAAAAAGCAACTAACATTTTTCCGTAAGTAAGTTAGGTTGTAAACATGGAGGTGAGCGGGTTGCCTTTCAGTGGTGTCACAAAGGAATCTTGAAATGTGATTTTTCTCCCTTTTCACTTATGGGACTAACCAGACTTTAAAATGCTAGAATTATACTTGAGATACAAATGAAATGTCAGAATTTGACCACAGGAAAGGTTTTTGCAGTCTGTCACACACGTGTGTGTCGTCACCTGTCTATAGGAATTGTCTCGGGTAAATTGGATTGTTAAATCTAGGGTTATATTTGTCAGATTCTTTCATCCAAGGTACTTAAAAAGCATTGCACAGTCCAGTTCAAGAATGAGCTGTAGGAAGAATGCAGAATATACGTATGTTGGAGAGAGTAAGTATTCCGGGACACACTGGTTACAAATCATTCAAAGTACGCATACACGAGCTTATTATTAAACTATTAGTAAAACACCCTAAATAACTATAATGGAGAAGAATGAGTTAACTGCAAGGAACATGGGCAAATGATCACCTTAACTTTATAGACAACACACGCACAAAGGAATAGAGAGAGCTGAAGGTGTCTCCAACACTTCAGGTCTATTCAAATGTGCTGAGTCTTCAGACATTGCTTTGGTTGTGAAGGGCAATTCATTCCACCATTTAACACCGTTCAGATGACTAATTTCACTTGTCTTTTTCACCTCTGCTTCTAGCATCACTCACCAATCCTTTTGCTCCTTCTCTTACTTTCTCTACTTGTGTTATTCCTCTTTGCTCTTGGCATTATGCATCACACTCACGGTTTTCTCGATTTATTCCTGTTTAAAAAAAAAAAAAAAAAAATAGTTGAACTGTTCTTTGTCCAAAAAAAGTCTCCCGGTTCCTCATAATGAATAATGGCGTTTATATAGATGGCATGTGAATACAGGTAACCGTGGGTGTTTTGCTGGCTAAAGTGTCTTTTCATACTCACTGAGTTGAGCCCTCTGAGAACCCAGGCAACCAGCAGATGGGGTAAGCCAGCCTCTACAAATTCATTTGTTGCCCATTCTGTCCAATCACAGAGATCAACAGAGTACCGTTAATGCAATGCTGCTGTCACCACGTTTTCACAAAATGTTTTGGAAGTTGTTTGTCATGTGTCGACATGTAACAAGAAACAGAAACGTTTTCTGAATTGATTTTCTCCTGCAAATCCTTTGACCTGCTTTTCCTCCCAGGCCTAACATAAAGGCTTGTAGGGGCAGCGAAGCTCTGAATCCATAGCTCAACACCTGTAAGTCCAAAACAACTAGTTTCACAAGGATTGAAGTCTTTCTCTTGCTGATATTATGAGGTGGAAATTGTTTACAGCGTCCTATTACCTGATTGTGCTTCTTGTTGTTCGAAAAGTGTGAAGCAGGGCTGAAAGGAAAGTGGTTTCCAGGGTTCTAATGTAGATCTTGAGCCGTAAATGGGGAAAGAGTTAAAGAAACAAAGCCTTTAGAGCAGTTTCTTCCTACTTGCCTCAGGGGGAAAAAAAAAAATCACTTTCTGATATTGTGGTGGGTGCACTCTGTCAGTTTTTGTAGCCCTTATAGAGGACAGGAACTGTAAACCACTTCATCTGCAGTCTAGAGTAGAATTACACTGTGCTGGCCATCTGTTAACTGTATGAACGCTCAGGCTATCTCTGTCCCTCTCTGCAGAAACTCGAGGAGGAGAAAGGAAAGCGGGAGAAGGAGCGGCAGGAGCTGGAGCGCGAGCGCAGAGAGAGGGACAAGGAGCGAGAGAGGGAGCGTGAGAGGAGGGAGCGTGAAAGGGAGAAGGACCGAGAGCGGGAAAGGGAGAGAGAGCGTGAGAGAGAGCGTGAGCGGGACCGGGAGCGTGAGCGAGAAAGAGAAAGAGAACGGGAGAGAGAGAGGGAATGGGACAGAAGCAGAGACCACAGCGAAGCTCGCAGCAGGTCCAGGTGAGTACGACACTCCTTCTTTCTGGTCAGTTAAAATGAGCTTATATTGGTTATATTTTCATATTAGGAATGAAACTGAATGCTGCGTTCACTGTGTTCTAACTATCCAACATAACATTCACATTACAACATAGTATTGGCTTACACTTCACATTTCAGATTGTGAGCAATAGATTAGTGTACATGGGTGGATCTTTGCTGAGCTTATGGTTTTAAGTGATTTCTCCTAATGCCAGTGTAGTACTGACATTGTATTACTATTCCACTCTGGCCTGTACTTTATGTAGCCTGCACAACATGACCGTATGCCACTTTCCTATTATGTTGTTACTTGCTGAGACGACACTTCAGCTATTCTCAATCGATCGTTGTGACGTTCCAGAGAGCAAAGCCGCGACCGAGACCGAGATAAGGATAAGAAGCGGGATCGTGAGGAAGATGAGGAGGAAGCTTACGAGAGACGCAAGCTGGAGAGGAAGCTCCGGGAGAAGGAGGCTGCCTATCAGGAGGTTAGCAGAGCTTGGGCTTTTGTTCTTTCACTCTATAATGTGTTCTGTATCCAGATTCCAGCCCACAGTTAATTTGAGCATCCTGTTCAGCCCACAGTTAATTTGAGTTAATTCGAGCCTCCTGGTTTATGTGCTGTTTATGGTGCTGTATAGAGGCTGAAAAACTGGGAACTGAGGGAGAGGAAGAAAGCCAGAGACTACACCAAGGAATCCGAGAGAGATGATGAGCGCCGACGGGAGACGGTAAGGAGGATCTTTTATCGCTTCTGTCTAGTCAAACCTGAACCGTTAAATAAAACTTTAAACAGGCCCATATAACATCACTCTGAAACAGGTCAGTAATTTGGCCTTTATGTTGACTGTGGGCAATTACAAACTTCTTTTTCTCAATTAGGCGAAAGAAGGCAAACGACTAAAGGAGTTCTTGGAAGATTATGACGATGACCGGGACGACCCTAAATACTACAAGTAATTTACAAGTTTTTACTTTATATCCAAAATGACAATCTAGAGATGTAGATCGGGACCAGGATGCTGCAGGACCCGGAATAAGGTCTGACGAGTGGGCAGTGAGATATAAAGCCAAAGAAAGGGCAGTATTGATTAACATGGGAGATTATAGGGTGCAGTTTTACAGTGTTTACCTTTTTAAAGGTCTCCGCAACACCTCTGGCTCTCTTTATGCCTAATGGGCCGGTCAGAAATCATAATTCAGTTATGTGTTTTAAATAAATAAATAAATAATGCAGATTTATTTAGGTCCAGATATTAAAGGCATGGGGGAGTTTCTTTTCAAGCAGTTGAATGTTTATTTAATGCACCCCTGTCCCAGTATAGTGTTGCTTTGCTCATTAGCCAGTTTGTCATGTCCTCCAACCCTATACATCAGTTTGTGTACAATTACCAATGGTATACCTTTTGCTGCTCTGTACAGTGACATTACCCCCAGCATCAGTGGAAAGCAACCACCATAAAGCAGTGACACTGATATGATAGTTTAAACATTTGACACTGCTGAATTGATGTGTGCTAGCCAAAACATTTCTGATTATATAACCGAATGAACAGCACACCACATAATAACACCAAATATCAATCAGTGTGTAATGGTGGGTCATTTCAATTGATTGTTGAGGTTACAGATGAGTACACAGTCAGTAATTGTACACGTGTATGGTATGTACACTTCTGTATCTTCCAAATATGTTTTTCAAACTGCATGCTGTTTCTGTGTTTGGCCTGTAGGGGCAGTGCACTGCAGAAACGCTTGCGGGATCGAGAGAAGGAGATGGAGCTAGATGAAAGAGACAGGAAACGAGAGAAGGAGGAGCTGGAGGAGATCAGGCAGAGACTGTTGGCTGAGGGACATCCTGATCCAGATGCAGAGCTACGCAGGGTGCGTCCGTCGTCTTAGACATGCAGCTACAGTGAAATCAGTGTGACTCAATTGGCAGATATTTTTTTCTAATGTTTTTCTTTGCCTCGTCATCGCTCTTATCTTTTTGACATTAAAACAGTGGCAGTGTTCATCATTTCACATTTACAGCATTATGTCTGTGAGTATTGGACATTGCTTTTAGAGACATACAGTGCTTTTAAATGTCAAGGAACACAATGTTCTTACCACAGATGTAGTGCTAAACTGGAGGCTATTAGCATTCTTTACTTCAATAAGTGAAACTATTGAAATATATTTTAAAGGACTATGATGAGGATCAATCTTAGTCTTTTTCTAATTTATGAAAACAATGTTGAAATTTTCCTCTCTATTTAAAAAAACAAACCTTTTTCGGTCTATATCATGAGTATAACATCACACCCTTCATTTAAAGTATGATACAAATCAAAATTGTTCTGTGAAGAACTGCAGTTTAAATAAATTTCACAAAGGTCAATAACACTCTTAATTAGATTGACACACTTTCTCTATATGTAACTGTTATTTATTTATTTATTTATTTATTTATTTATTTATTTATTTATTTATCCCAGCTGGAGGAGGAGGCAGAACGTTTGCGGCAACCGCCAGTAAAGCCAGAGCCTGAGGAAGAGCGAGAGAGCAAGCCTTCTCGCGAGGAGCGAGAAAGAGAGAGGGGAAGAGAGCGTGAGAGGGAACAAGAGAGACGCCGGCAGAACGCCCAGGTGCAGTCAGATGAGGATGTGGAGGATGGAGAGGAAGTGGAGGACGAGGAAGACTCTAAGCCGTGTCTCAAGCCCACAATGAGGCCCATCATGGCCGCCCCGTCCGTGTCCTCGGCCAGCGGTAATGCCTCACCTGACACACCGAGGGAAGAGTCGCCCTGCGGCATCATCATTCCCCATGAAAACTCACCACCGGAAATCCAGCCACAGGAGGAACACCGGCCCAAAATAGGCCTCAGCCTCAAACTCGGTGAGTCAGCAGGAGGAGAGAAAAGGGGGTTTTCTGGGAACATTCTGACAGAGGGCCTTAAAGGCAGAATTTTTGTTCATTTTAATTTTAGTTTATTTCAATTGATCACTAATACCTTTTTATGAATTTTATTTTATATGTGTATATATATGTGATTAATCCTGCCATTATAGGAACGTTTCTCCATAACGTGTACACAGCATTCCTGATATCCTCTTTCTTCCTCTACAAGGTGCCACAGGCAGCCCTAGCCAGCCAAGCGTGGGCAAACGTAAAAAACTGGCTGTGGAGAGTGTCTTCAACCGCTTCGATGACGATGAAGTGGATGAGGCACCTCGGAAGAGGAAGCTAGTGCCTTTAGATTATGAGGATGAAGACAAAGGCAATGGTGGAGTCGAGGGCGCCGGGGCAGCAGGGGGCAAAGGGGCCAACACAGAGGAAAAACGCAAACACATTAAGAGTCTAATCGAGAAAATCCCTACCGCCAAACCTGAGCTTTTCAACTACCCACTTGACTGGTCCGTCGTGGACTCGGTAAGCACTAACTCCTGTGTTTGTGACACGGTTTAAACAGATTAAACAGTAGAGATTTAGATTTATGGGAATTTGTCTGTGGGATTGCTACAGGTGATGGGCACGAGTAAGCGAAGGCAATGATCAACACAATAAAAGCATGAATGAACTCAAGTTTTTACATTTATACGTGCTCTTTAATCGTGGCATAAAAATTATTACGGTCTAATGATGATAAAAGTTGCCACATAATGACCATCTGCAGTGTGACCCTTTTGGTATAAACTCAGTTGATCATGATCCTTCTCTCTCAGACTCTAATGGAGAAGCGCATTCGGCCGTGGATCAACAAGAAGATCGTGGAGTACATCGGAGAGGAGGAAGCCACTCTAGTTGACTTTGTTTGCTCAAAGGTAAAGGTCAACATCTGTCATGACTACGAGTGAATGAGGATTTGTCCTTGCAGGCTCTGTCTGTGAATGTATACTGCTTTGTAGGTTAAGCTGCATTCAGATAGCTTTTGTTTATCAGATTGCTGTTCATGATGCTAATTTCCAATGTTCTTAGCTTCAAGCTGACAATATTGTACTCTCCCATAAACTACACAAACCATGGGGGGCTAAAAAAGAAAAGGAAAGCGCAACAGTTAGGCTTGGGGGTGGGCAACATGGAGAAATGTCATCGTGATATTTGAGGAAGCTTTTGCATTGTACATTGGATCAGTATTTATTTTTGCTCGGGGGAAGAAACCCCCCACCTATTTCTATATGAATTATGTGCTTCTAAAAATAAACCATTGCAGGATTAAGAGGAAAATGAATATAAAAACAATTGTCTTAAAGTGTAATATCAGCTACTTTTTGAGTAACTATACAGGGGTTGTTACTGATACTCGTTGCAAAAACTAATTTTTAAAATAACTTATCCTACAAATCTTCATTCTTCTAACGATTATGTGTAGCTGTAGATGATGGATTTGACGTTTCTCCCAACAGGTGATGGCTCACAGTACGCCGCAAGGCATCTTAGATGATGTTGCTATGGTGAGTAATTTTGCACCGCAAATGACCTCCTCTTTTTCTAGTCTCACCTGAGTGTTAAGCGTTTGTGTGACTCTCCCCTCTCCAGGTGTTGGATGAAGAAGCAGAGGTGTTCATTGTGAAAATGTGGCGGTTATTGATTTATGAAACCGAGGCCAAGAAGATTGGACTTGGCAAATGAACAAGCACTGAACGAGGATCAAAGCTGCACCTGACTTTCCTGTTTAAGTTTGGCATGTGAAGAGAAAACACATTCGGGGCAACTCGGCAAAACATTTGACCCAGCAACTTCATTACTTCCGTATATAAATATATATTGGTTCCCCCATCCCCCCCCCCATCCACTGTGACTGTGTTGGTTAGTGTGTTGAGCACTGGATCTGAAACCCCATCTCAGCTGTTCTCATTCACTGCTAGAGATATGGGTGAGGTGAATATTTCCTCAGGGTTTGTCTGATGGGTTTCAGCGTATCTTCATCACGCCTGCTTAAAGTATAACTGATGTTCATGAAAGCAGTATCTTATTGTAAGCTGCCACACCTGTGGAATTTGCCGACCTCATCTAGGTTACAGTTTGATTTTGTTCACTTTTGCTGGTAACAGAGTTGAGTTGTACCAAAGAGTTTATCTTCACAAATGTCACAACAAGTGATGTGTCTATCCACCACCAATGCAAGGAAAAAAAAAAAAAAACCCCGAAAGAATTGGACCCCACATTTTTTGGAAGTGGCTTAAATTGATCTCGAGTTGTGCAATGATGGAAACAGTGGTCTCTGTTTTTGTATGTAGTAATGGATGTTTTCAATAAAAGTAATCTTTTTTTTTTTAAATAAAATTAATTTAGGATTTTGTGATTCCTCAAGTAAAGTGGGGTCATTTTAGTTTAAAGAAGGGCGAGTACTCGGAATTTGTTAGTTGTAGTTGGCATATAATATGCATAAAAATAGTACTAACATGAAGTAGCATATTAAAAAAAAAAAAGGGGTCACATTAGCTTCAACACAGTTATAGAAATCAGCCTTGTGGATAGGTGTCAACTCAAAACTCAACATTTAATTTGTTTGTGTATAAATTTTATTTTTACTTTTTTTTTTTGTTTGTTTGTTTTACATCTCTTCTTTAACCACGCCACTTGGTTAGGACACAAAAACAGTTCATATTGTGAATATCTCTGTATCCTCTCCATGAGGGTCTGCCTGCTGCTGCTGCTCAAATCCTTTTACCCACCAAGGGCTTGTTAATCTTCAGCTTTGGCCTCCATTTCCTCGGCGTCATCATCTCCGTCCACCTCGGCATTCTCTCTCTCCAAACGTTCCAACTGTCGCTGTAGCTCTGTCTCATCGGTATCAGTCACCACTTTGGGCTAAAATCATATGTAAAGAGGGATGAGACGTGCAACACTCATGCCTGAAACAACTTCATGATTAATATCAGCTATAGCGAAAACACAGACCTCCATCTGGACATTGAAGACTCCTCGTTTCTCCTCAATCTTCTCCTTAATCACAGCCATGGCCTGGTTGAGCATGGAGAGCCCCTCGGTCCGTTCCAGAGTGGTGGTAGTCATCACGTACCGTGGGGGTGCAATTAGGTTTATCTAATGCCAAAAGAAAGATACCGGTTCATTTCTGAATTGTGTTCATAATATGAGAAGTCTCTAAGTACAGATCACATATTTACATTCACTCACTTATCCATGTAGCTGCACAGGGCTTTGGTTATTCAAGACTTGTTACCTTGATTGGCATGGCCTCTGTGGAGCAGTTCAGTCCAGCCCTCAGCGCGTCTTTAACGGCGTCAATGCCCTCGTATCCGTAACACGCCACCTCGATGTCTGATGGGGTCAGAAAGTGAGAACAGGGTTTCATTCAGAATGTTCACACCAGACAACAACTGATCAGGAGGATATTATATATATATATATATATATATATTTGAATGGCCATAAATGTAAAAGCGATTGCAATGGAGAACTCTCAGAGAACAAAAATAATAACGTTACTGTTCTAACAAGTGCTCAGCACACTTATGTGCAGGTTTACACACGGAAGGTAGCGTATAGTGCTTTCAGTACCTGCTCTGATTTTGACAGCCTGTGGTGTGAGCCGCCTGTTGATATTATCGATGAGTACGCTCCTCTCCTCTTCTGTCAGATCCAACCCGTCCAGAATGGCAGGATCACTGAGAAGTAAAAGAAGCAGCAAAAGCGATGTGTACATTTGTGGGCAAAGCATCTCTGACCAGACGGACCAAAATCCAACAGCTAGGTTGTGTTAAACGAGCTCGTTTACATTCCAACACCAACTTTCCTTGTTAAGACATGGTGTGTGTCTTGGTTTTGCGGTTTCCTTTTGAAGTTTAAGTGTAAGAAACGTGCTACGTAAATAGAATTACTACCTCCTTTCTGAAAGAGGGATGGCATTATCTGTAACTATCTTTGACATATAAATAAGAGATCCTCAAGCAGTCATGCTTGGTCATGAAATAACCCAAACCAACAACACAACTGGTTCTCGGTTCTAGACCAGCACGCTATTGGAATGGAGCGGTTCGAGATTAGACACCAGCTCGTTAGCACTGAGTGACTTAAATTTAAGCATGCATTGCAGTAAAGCTCCAGTACTTACGACACGGCTTGTTTAAACACATCATAAGCACCATATCCTGGTTTCTTGTATTTCTCATCGAAGACCCAGGCAGTGCGCTGGTATAGACTCTCCAGCTGCTCGTCCTTGGTGTACTCCAACACCTCCGCCACGTGCCTCAGAATACTGTACACCTAAAGCACAATTTAAGGAAACTAAGTACATTTCCATATCATCCTCTCCTAAATCACTTTCCAAAGGTAGAAACTGTAGTGCACACACACACACACACACACAAGGTTTTATAGTAACTACCAGGTGCTTTGGGGGAAAGTCATTCTGTTTTAGTTAAGATGGTAACACTAGAAAAGGTGTAGAACAGTGCAAAAGTTTTTTTTATGGATGAATACACTCCTACTAGTGTACGCTGATATGCGCGATCATTGGAAGGTCAGGGTTTTGGTCTCAACATGAATGAATAAATACAGCACGGAAGGGCTGTCACGAATAAACGATTATAATTAACTACTAGATTCTTAAAAATCCTTCAAAAACATTCAGCAAACGGCACTCCATTTATAGAGGATGGAAGATTTTTTTAACTAGATATCTTTTTTTTACTCTTACTCCAGATGATATTTGGATGAGACCTTTTATTTTTACTTGGGCGAGTATTTTTGATAATGGTGACTGGTCTGCACTTATATAACGCTTTTTTTTTTTTTTAACCTTAGCGGTACCAAAGCACTTTACACTGGTTCTCACACACCAACGGTAGCACAGCTGACACGCAAGGCGCTAACTTGCCATCGGGAGCAACTTGGAGTTCAGTGTCTCGCCCAAGGACACTTCGGCACGTGGAGTCACGTGGGCCGGGAATCGAACCGTCAACCCTACGATTAGTGGACCACCTAAGCCACAGCCGCTTCACAATTTAACCACCACTTACGATAACAAGTATGAAAATACAAATGTATTTATAACATTCCAACTTTAAACTTTTAACTTAGCTGTAACAATTCAGTCAAATTATTTACTAAAGATTCAATAAAGTTATTTTAACTTGAGACTAAGAACGACCTATTTTTAATTTCTCTTCCTCGTCTCTGTTGCACGAAGAAACCGTAACGCTACGGATACAGAAGTCTTATTTTTGAATAACGTATAAACAAAGGAAATTTTTTGCATGGCTTTCCTGACGAAAAAAAAAGGGTTAGGATTAAAAGCTAAGTATATTTCTATATTACTTACATGAAACATTTATCTAGTGAAAGAAAAAAAAAACAAAAACAAACACAGATGTTAACAACTGTCCACGCAAATAAGTCTTAAGGCACCATACAATATTGACTACTTGATTATTAATCAAAGGAAACGGTCAGTTAGTCGATTATAAATTATTATTGGTAGTGATAGTCCTACACTACCGTCTAACACACAGCACCTACTACAAGGCAAAAACAGCATCGTGCAGGCTGGATAAAAATTTATTTAAAAAAAAAAGTATTGATCCCACACGGGAAATTCCCTCGTTACAGCAGCTCGATTACACAAAAAACAGATAAGAAGGAATACACATTAAATAAGACTAGAATAGAAAAATAAGAATAATAGTAGTAAAAAAATTAAATAATAATAATGGTATTTTGTATTGTTTACTAGAACTCTAGCTTCAGTTTGTGGCTTAACCTCTTTACTCTGTACTCTTGGTTAGTAGTAAAGTGAAAGAAGTTGATGTTCTAAGCATTTGCTGCATTTTTTTAAAAAAAAGAAAATAAACAACCTGTCCTTTCTGCTCTAACTGAGCCACGGTTTAAAACAGAAACTGGTATAAAGAACTGTAATAAACGTTGCCAGGTTGGAATTTGCTCTCTGTCTGTCACTTACAGTCTTGGATTTGGTAAACTTGTCTTCACACTTAATGGCCTCCTCTGGAGAAACTCTTCTCTTTGACAAGTCGATATATCCTGCAGAGAGATCGAAACAGTTTAAATCACACTGACAAATAACATGGCACTAACTCACTTAGCTCAATATACACTGTTTGGCTCCTTTCATGTAGAGGAGATTAAAGCAGTCAGTTTTGGATACAAACAAATTCAGCTCGTAAATCGCTTCCAGGAGCATTTAGACAAGAAATGTGGTACTCGTGAAAATCCGTTTGTGAAAAACCATTTGTATCATGAGAGCTCCGATTCGCATATCTACATGAGAGACTGTCGAACATGAAACTCTTCCTTTTAAGGATGCTCCACAGGTTCTCAATAGGACTGAGGTCAGGGGATGATAGTGGCCACACCATGATTTTTTTTTTTGTCCTTTTATGCCCATAGCAACCAAGGACTCAGTGGTGTGTTTTTTTTGCAGCATGCGTTGGTGTGTTGTCCTGCATAAAAATCATTTTATTTCAGAAGGCATGATGATTCTTTATATACCATGGCAGAAAATGGTCAGATAGGAACTCCACATATCTTGCAGAGGTCATTTTGACACCCTCAGGGACCCTAAAAGGACCTACCACGTCACTTCCCAATATTCCAGCTCAAGTCATCACTCCGCCACCTCCCTGCTGACGTCACAGTCTTGTTGGAACAGGGTGGCCATTCGCCAACCATCCAGAGCTCCATCCATCTGGACCATGCATTCATCGGTAAATAAAACCGTTTGCAAATTAGCCCTCATGTATTTCCGAGCTCTTTGTGAGCTTTGGTTAGGGGCTGGCTGAAATGCAGCTTTATGCACAACTGCCAGCCTCTGGAGGATCCTGTATGGAGAGGTTCTTGGGACTCCAGAGACACCAGCAGCTTCAAATACCTGTTTGCTGCTCAACAGAGGATTATTTATTTATTTATTTTTTTTATAGCTGCCATTTGTCTGACAGAAACTTATCCTTAATAAGCCTTTATCTGACCGAATTCACCTGTGCTCTGAATCACTCACAAATCTTCTGACAGTTCGATGATCTCTCTTCAGTTTTCCTGAATTATCAGTTGTTTTCATGCCTTCTGTGAGACACTACATGATAGCTGTGACTTGCTTAATAATGTGGAACAACCTCTTTAAGTAGTTTTCCCTTTAACTAATAGAACTATCTAACAAACCCGTCCGAGATTGATGCAGGTTATCTAAAAAGACATGAGAAATAAAATAAAAAAAACACTTTCTCTGAAAAACTAAAACCTAGGTGTTTATTTGACTGAAATCCTACCGATCGGTCACTTGCATAATAATTTGGTTCATGGTGTAGTAGCTGAGGCGATGCAATGGCCGAACTGCATTACTAGAAAGTTCAGCACACACCGCGCATAAAAGGCACTCTTTCACTGTTTAGTCGTCTTCAGCTCTGTGTGCTTGGCCTTTTATGGATTTTTGTAGCTGTCACTAAATGTATATCAGCTGTGCCAGGAGCATGTTGGGTAATTTAAGGGTGATTGGCATTCATCAACATGCACATGTGAGTACGGAGAAAAGAAAAGAAAAGAAAAAAAAAAAAGTCAGCGTTACTGAAATGTCTGTAAATCTGGAGGGAATTTTTAACTTCATTTTCGCCTACAAAAATATCTACAACTTTACTACAAGGTTGATAAAGGAGGCTTCATATCTTTTGAGGCAAATGAGTTAATAAACATTTACAAAGAAACAGAAATACCATTTAAACAGCAACCAAATATCTCTAACAGATCATCAGGAGTGCTGATTAGCTCCTGCAGCTATTCCTGCAGAACTGCACTGATGGATGATTGCGGAGGAAAGTCTTTGCCTCGTGCCATATCCATAAGGTTAAACAGCCCACCTTTCTCTTTGTCCACTCGGATAACCACGACACACTCGTTGCGTCCGATGCGGATGAGTTTGTTGATGGAGCGGATGCGACGGCGCGAGAGCTCGCTCAGCAGGATCATCCCCTCGATGTTGTTGTACTCTAGCAGGCTGACGTAAGCGCCCATCTCGGCTATGGAGCGCACATTCACCATCACCACATCCTCCACCTCCGGGAAGCGGTGCTGGTAAAACCTACAACTGAGTCCCGGCATCACTGCAACCAACACAAACCCAACATTTAGATTCGTATGCTAAGAACTCTTTATATTTACTCACTGTAGATATGCACACCAGCGTACTTCTGCGCTGCTGTGAACATGCTGGTCCACGTGACGAGCATCTCCACGACAACAGCTCCACTAAAGAGCACGCAAGTGACCTCCACACATGCAAATAAACTAATCAAACATTCACGGTATTCTCCATGAAGAAATACTCGAGCACATCAAATCTTTTGCAGACAGAAAAAAGATAAGACAACCTTATAGCTCAATATTTTATTCTTTTTTTTTTTTTTTTTAAAAAAAAAACAGAAACCCCATTCTCTCCAACAGTAGAGAAGGCCTTTGTCGGAACTGAATGTTGTCTTTGGCATCAAAACAGTGGAACATATTTCCAAACTCCAACAATTAACAGATTCACACATTTCATACTTATTTTATGTTTCTAATAAAATGTCATTCTTTAATATACAGTGCCTCCATTAATATTGGCACCCTTGGTAAATATGAGCAAATAAGGCTGCTCTTTATTGTTGAACCTTTTGTTAAAAAAAATTTCACAAAAATACTCTGCTCTCATGGATATATATATATATATATATATATATATATATATATATATATATATATATATATACACACACACACACACACACACACAAATATATATACACACTTTGTTAAATATAGGTGTGCAACAATTATTGGTACCCCAGAGTATCTTTTTGAATCTTTTCAACAAAAGATCAAAAGGTTAAACAATAAAGCCAAATGTAAATTTGGTGCCAATATTAATGGAGGGCACTGTACATACGTAATTAATCTGTTAAGAGGTTACACACGCACCAAATTTAAAAGTATATTAGGTAAGATTAGTTCTCCAACAGTTAAGTTGGTGGATTCGACCTCTGAATGACTTTTTTTTTTTTTAGACTTCTTGAGCCCACCCTCCACGATCTACTGTAACCTGTAGAGTACTGTCTATAAAATGGCTGACAGGAGGCACAGCCAAACACAGGAGGCACATCCAGACCCGGATTCAGCTTTCCTCAACCACAGTCAACGAAGTGAACCCTACGAAGTGCCTTGAAACACGCAGGGTTAGTCGATGTGCTGCCGTAATTTCCACTGAAACAGGAAGTCAGGGCGGGACATATTAACTGGCTCCTCCCCCTTTCTAGAAAGCCAATAGTGTTTAGCTTAATTCAAAGCCTGGGCCAAGCCGTACTTGACGGTTAGTACCATGGATGTTTATAATGTTGGGGGGCGGGACACTTCAGATTCTAGAGAGCATTTGATTGGACAGAAAATCTGATAAGAAGCGGAAGCAGGAAGACGTCATCAAAACCATTGATTCATATTGGTGGTAGATGGTGGTGCTAAATTTTTAATCTTCTAAATGTGAGTTCTGCCATTGTTTTTGGAGCACACTCGCTTCTAGATAACCTTAAGCCTAACATATTCATACTAAAACCCACAAAACTTCAACTTTGATTTCATGGAGACTTTAATAACAGGTGTTTAAGCCACGGCTTAAACCTTTATTATTATTATTATCTTTTTTTACTTCTCTTTCATGTTATTTGTAGTAGGCATTAAAAATGGCACCTTTAAGCTAGGGATGCACCGAAATGAAAATTCTTGGCCGAAGCCGAATATAATGAAAAACTTGGCAGAAAGCCAAGAATACCGAACACATTTTTTTTCGCGTTTTTTTCCATTTATTTTGCCATTTTTTTCCCACCATTGCATACATTAAATAGTCAAAATGTGTTTTTTACTATTTTGTCTTGCTTTTCAAAGAAAAAATCAATTACAAAAACTACAATTTCAAAATATTTATTTAACACTGAACGTTTTTTTTTTCATTCCAGCAGGCATCGGCTACCAACAAGGCACAATATAACTTTAAATAAATAAATGAGTAAAATAAAAATATTTTGATGTGGTCATCTTTGAGCCCCTTGAATAGCCTATGTTAGGTCTATAACTGACTGCTGAAAGAATGGAACACTCTGAAGCCTACAACTAAAAAGTGCATTAAAAAGTGCATTGACAAGAGTGCAGAAAATGGTTCTATACGGCTGATTCTATTGGGGATATATACCGCTCGCGTCCCTGTACACCTCACCAAGTATTATAGTAGATATAGTATAGTTATATACGACTGATTATATTGGGGATATGTACCGCTCGCGTCCCTGTACACCTCGCCGAGTATTATAGTAGATATAGTATAGTTATATACGACTGATTATATTGGGGATATGTACCGCTCGCGTCCCTGTACACCTCGCCGAGTATTATAGTAGATATAGTATAGTTATATACGACTGATTATATTGGGGATATGTACCGCTCGCGTCCCTGTACACCTCGCGGAGTATAGAGTATAGTAGTAGATATAGTGTGTGATATATCTATCTATCTATCTATCTATATCTATATATATATATATATATATATATATATATATCTCTCACACAAATAGCTCGTGCATGCACACGCCTCACTCTGGTTGCTAGGCTATTTGGTCGCGTCATCAAACATGTCATTGTTCGGTCAAATTTATTCGGCCGAACACCGAATATTTTTTTTCACATCATTGTTTGGTCAAATTTATTCGGCCGAACACCGAATATTTTTTTTCACGTCATTGTTCGGTCAAATTTATTCGGCCGAACACCGAATATTTTTTTTTCACGTCATTGTTCGGTCAAATTTATTCGGCCGAACACCGAATATTTTTTTTTCACGTCATTGTTCGGTCAAATTTATTCGGCCGAACACCGAATTTTTTTTTCCACGTCATTGTTCGGTCGAATTTATTCGGCCGAACACCGAATTTTTTTTTTCACGTCATTGTTCGGTCAAATTTATTCGGCCGAACACCGAATTTTTTTTCTTCACGTCATCGTTCGGTCAAATTTATTCGGCCGAACACCGAATATATATATTTTTTGCTATTTTCGGCCGAATAATTTCAGTTGCCGAACATTTGGTGCATCCCTACTTTAAGCTGATGTTACATTATGGTAATGTTTCCTAATCCTGCCAATAAATCATACAGCTCATTAACACATCATTCATCTAGTGATGGGAATCGCGACTCTTCTCAACGAGTCAGTGCAATCGGCTCAGCTCACCAATAAGAACCGACTCTTTCGGTACCCAAACGGCTACATGTCGTTGATATGTGCCATGAACAGTTCAATAATATCTGAAACTTCTAATTAACATCATAACATTATCCTACGGGTTGTCGTGATTTAAAAAAAAACTATTTTTTTTTTGAAATTCAATAATCATGGCACCATTCTTGCTGATCTAAATCATTATTTTGGACCAAACAATTCAGATGTTTGTAAGATTCACTGACTAAATGTCGGTCACTGTATTAGAGAATCAAACGCTACTAAATTTTCCAGTGCTAAAACACAGAATACTGTAAAACAACAACATAAACGCCTCTATTACGATTCTTCAGACGTGCGAGTCGGCTCCCAACATCCACCTAAAAGAACCGGATCGAAGAGTCGATTCGACTGTGAACGACACATCACTACACCCTGATAGTGAATGAAGTTAAAATAGGTGTTAGCTCAGTGCTTCACAGCCCTGCTCTTTTTGTGCGTCTGTACTTAACATGTTTTGATCATTTCCCCACTGTACCACATCCTAAAACATCCTAATAACTATATTAAACTCCTTTAAGGCGTGTTAATGCATTAATGGAGTTGGAAGAGGAAACACACTAACCTGTGCAGTAAAGTGATCTGTACAATAATCTACACAACACGCTCCGATACACACCGACATAATTCACCTCACACACCCGGGCTAACACACTTCCACACCCCAATTTGACCCCTATAAAGAGTGTATTAACAGGCTGCTGAGTTGAATCAGGTATGTTAGAGTAGGAAACACTAAAGTTTGTAGATAATAAAGGAGTTCTAAACCGCTGCTCCACTGAGCTCCACGCCACCACATGCAGAAAGAAGAGCGGCTAGAGTTAGCCAGCTAGTGCCCAATAACCCGCTCCATTTAACAAGACAAATGAAATACAACTGTAACAGAACAGCAGTAAAATGCAGCACTACCTGAACTGCGATGTTACTGACAAATTGTTCCTTAAATAAAGATTCACTCTGTAATATCTCCCGTAAGATAAGAAGTAGCTCCGTAGTCATGAGTTAGCAAGGAAGCCGGGAAAGCAGAAACGAGTGTATTCAAGATGGCCGACAATCGGAGCGACACTTCACTATAAAAGTCATTTTTTTTGCGCGCGTGTGTAAAAATCTGTTCAGCTCTGATACGTTTATATTTTTATATTTTGCGCTTTATTCGTTTTACACGCGAGCAACAACAACGCGACAACAACAAGGCGTGTAGATGTTATTAGTACCACGACTGTTTGAGCCGTTTCAGATAGATAAATAGATAGATAGATAGATAGATAGATAGATAGAGCCT
>NC_071279.1:4145000-4157500 GCF_023375685.1 Ictalurus furcatus
ACTCTGATTAAGAAACTAGCATGTAAACAGCGATTATTGATGACCTTAATCCAGCTAAAGTTATACTCGAAGTAAACACAAATCGAATTAAGACGTGGAGTATTAATGTTTTAGTCGCGTTACCGAAGTGCATAGACATGTACACACCTTAATCACACTATTAACGTCGTGTGAGAGTTTTCACCGCATTGTGTTACAGGACACGTACACACGGAAGTGCTCAACCGTTTTACGATAAACAAGGGAGCACGGCTGCATCCCAAACCGCGTACTTACCTACTACATAGTAGGCAAAATACATGTATTATAGCTACTATATAGTAGGTAAGTACGCGGTTTGGGACGCAGCCCACGGCTTCAAGCAGTCGTCTATTAGCACGTACAACATGACAAATAATTAAATGCACTTGAAGCGTTCGTAAAAGTAAAAATAAAAACACCCGAAACTGTATACGGTCCCATAACGAAGACGAACTGTATGTCGATACGTGAAATTCTGGAGGGAATATCGGACGGCGTGGCGTGGGGACGTAATGACGTGTGCTTTTAATCGATCTATGTTCTATAACATGTAAAACAGGAACATGAAAGGACTCATGTAAACACCTTAATCAGAATACTGTCTTATTCAGAATAAGGTCCATAATTAGATTACTGCTGTCCATGTAAACGTAGTCATAGAGGCAGCACAGCAAGGTGCAAACCATGCTGGAAGCTGAACTCTAAATTGCCCCTTGGTGTGTAGGAGTGTGAATGTGTGTGCATGGTGCCCTACAATGAATTCCCGCATTGCGCAGTGTTCTCAGAATAGGCTCCGGATCCACCGCAATCCTGACCAGGATAAAATGATTACTGAAGATAAATGTATGAATGAACGCAGTATGTGTCATTACTGAAAGTCTTATAAAGAGATCATGCAGAACTCTCAGACAATAAGGACAGAAATGCCTCAACTTTATTCTGAACCAGAATAATCGGTAGCAAACACTCAGAGTAAGTAATGGGCCAAGCCCAAAGTGGCAAAACATTAAGGTTTTAATGGTCTTAACAACACATTATTGGTCAGGAAATCAGCAAGTATTAAACAAATAGATAAAGTAACTTTTCCCTTTGATTTCTTTAAATGTTTAAGCCTTGTGGGTAAACTTGTGGACAGCTTATTTATTTCTTTAATTTTTAAAAAAAATTGTATTCATTTTATTTCATCTTTACTTTTATTTAAATGAGACATGTTAGTTTAACTTAACATTTTAATCGTTATCATGATTTTACCGTTGTGTACAAGAACACTATATAAATGAATTTCCTCTCTTTCTCGCTTTTCCCCCCAAACAGTTCACTGCAGCAAAACTAAACAAGTAAATGGTGGCACAGGAGGCCGTACTAGTGTATTTGTTTAATTCTTGCTAATTTTCTGACCAAGGATTTATCGTTAAGACCATTAAAAGCTCTATTTTTTTTTTTTGCCCAGCCGTGTAGTGTACAGAATAGTTTTTTCTTTCTTTCTTGTTGTTCTGTTCGCTATAATAGTGTCCTGTGTAGTACTCCTGATTTTTCCACGTAGAGAATATTGAGAAAGGAACCATTTTAAACACAATGATTGATACATGATTGAGAGTGAAAGTAGTGATCGTCGATCAGAGTGATACAGCATGAAATCTGAGGTTGTGTTTTAGCAATCGAATGTCTAGTGATGGCACAATCCCAGAAATGCAATGCTTGGTTAAAAAAAGAAAACAAAAGAGAGACTATTACAATAATAGAAAAGGCGTACATCCCAAAGCCATTTCCGATGACTTCACCTTTAGTTTTTGTGTCGCTCAATTTACAGACCTCCTTCGTCACCTTGGATGAAGCCATCAAGATCACCAACCGTCGTGTGAATGCCATCGAGCACGGTGAGTCAGAGACGAGTCTGTCCCGCTCTCAGTGTGTGTGTTCACGCTTTCTAATCCGCTCGGGACAAAACGAGCCAGTTTAAATTGATTAAAAAAAAAAACGACTTATCCAGCTTGGCACTTTTCTCTGACTCTTTAATTAAAAAAACAAACAACAAAAAAAAAACAAAACCCAAAATGTTTCTCTTATACATTTATTTTAAAATGGCTGGATGGTAAACCAAAAAAAAACTGCGTTGGAGCTGAAACTCTGAGGCATAGGAAGAGAGTTTTAGGACATAATTTCCATTAAGATTTTTAAATTGATCAGCATGGAGATGATTTTAAACTTAATATTACAGACATATTGCAGCATGAAACATTGCTAAATAGTAAACATTACAGGAGTTAAAAGCGTTACTGTTGAGTTCTCCGTCTTTTCCACAGTGATTATCCCGAGGATCGAGCGAACCCTCACGTACATCATCACTGAGCTGGATGAGAGAGAAAGAGAAGAGTTCTATAGGTGAGTCACGCTGGTTTTGTCAGCACTGCTATACATTAACAAAAAAAAAAACACTGCATCGGTTATCATAAAAAGTGACTAGTAATTTTAGAGGAGCTTTCTTTAGTACATTTACATTTACATGTCTTACGAACCAGAGCAGCCGATCGTCAAACTCTAATTTAAAAAAAGCTAACTCGGTATACATGGCCAAGGGTGTTTGGGTGGGCGGGGGCAAGTGCACGTTAAGGGGTGGCACCTAATTATTTAAAGCTTCATTCGCAGAATAAAGCTTCCTAACAAATAACGACGCTGTACAGGCTCCATAATTGCTCCGTGGTTCCGAATACTACACCGTATTTTGTAGTCAAAATGCTCACAACAGTACAGTTTTGATTATCAGCTGTGGCTGATTAAAGTCTGAATAAGGAGCATTTTTACAATAATTATTGGGAATGAAAAAACCCCAAACATTTAGCCCTTAAGTAATATTGTATTGGCAAAAGATCTGGCAGTACAAATCAGATTTTATTTATATTTCTTTCTAGGTAAATGACCTCATACTTCTAGTCGTTTTCCAAAACACTAAAAAAAAAAGGATTCAAACTTACAAATTTTTTCACACTTTACCTGCAAATATTTATTACTAGATTTTATAATGGTTATAAATTGCACCCAGTGGTGTCTCTAACAGCTTGGATATAACATTTAATCGTATGGTGTTGAATAATCAACAACTCCAATAAACTGCTGATTTAAATCACGATCGGATTATTCAGGGGCCTGTAAACACACATCCCGTCATGCGAGTTGTAATTTTGGCATAATTTCTAACTTCTCTAATTCTGCTTCACAAAGATAGTCACACAAGTGATCCAAGCGTATTTCTCTCTCTGTCTTCCCCTCGACTCCACCAGGTTGAAGAAGATCCAGGAGAAGAAGAAGCAGCTGAGGGAGAGGACGGAGCTGGAAATAGCGCAGCGCCTGGCCCAGCTCGGCCCCATCAGCGAACCGGCCAACATGGTCGATATGGAGAAAGACGAAGACCTGCTGTTCGAATGAGCCTGGTTCAGGCTTCAACTCCCAGTACACACGTTATTTATTCTGCGTGCCTACCAGATCAAGCACGATATATTATGTGAAAGGAAAGAAATCACCATTGTTTTGTGTATATGTTGGTGCTTATTTTGTTTTCAGTTTTGCCTTTTTTGAAAGAAAAAAAAAAGCATGTTCATGTTATCAGTATCTATATATTACATATAAATATATGTACATTGCTGGTTTACGCTGCTAGCAATGACTGTGTTCTCTGTAAGGTTTACTGTCTCCGGTCTTGTTGAGTCTGTGTGAGTGATTTATCATCGATGACTGTATGGGATTACCTGAAATACCATTCCAAGTTCATAGTAAGTTCATGATGTCATACTGTACTGTAGTGCAACTTCGAAAGCCGATGTGGTTGGTACTATAAAGTGAGATACTCTTCAGTGGAAGCTCAAGACCATTGATTATGGTGGAAACCTTTATGATCCCTGTGTATAGTTCTTCATAAAGCTCATTTCAACAGTGTCATCTCACTATTAATCCACCGTTCGACACATCAGAGTATTTCCAGTGACCCCTGATGTGCTGAAATTCTTGTATAATCTCAACTGATATTGTCTGTGAAATTCATTTGGAATAAAAATTGTAGATGTTCACCGGATTGCACTTTGTGTGGTAAGTTGGCCAGTTCTTACTGTGTAAGTCATCTGTTCGTTTTTGCTAAGCCGCGTTCCATCTATTAATCAACTTATTCAGCGTTTTGCATAAGTATTCCCCCACACTCCGTGTTGCACATTTTGTAGTGTTTTGGCAAAACTGATTTTAATCAGTTCCACAGGGACTTCATAACTCTTATTCGATCTGATCAGCAGAATTTTACACCGTAATCTCTAACTAATGCATCTGTAGTTTTTATGAGATTACCGTGAACAGTCATGATACATGACGTACTGAGAAATGAACAAACAAATAAATTCACGGACGCTAAGCAGTCCATACAGGATTTCACAGAGTTTATTTTTTGTGATTGTTGCGGTCTGAAATGCACGATTTCGCTGCTGCATTTTTCAAAATTTGCAGTGCGGTTTGTGGCGTTTATTGTGCTTTTTTTTTTTTTTTTTTTTTTGCGGAAAATACTGGTGAAATTGCAATTGCATTCTTTCGCAGTGATGTTTGTTGGTAAATGAGACCGTTTAGCTATACTCGTGTTTGACGTACATGAATCGAAGAGGGCTTTGGATGAATGCCACGTCTTGGTCCAAATCTGTAGAAACTCTGCATTAATTAAAAAAAAAATCTCAAGCTCCTCTGAATACTGTGGAGTTTCCTTCATTTTGCGTTCATTTCTGTGATTGCAAATCCACAAAATCCTGGATGGACTGACTAAATTTCCTTATAATGGAAGTCTAAGGGCAGTTTTCATCTTTTTAAAAAATGAACTCCTAAATTTGTAGAATTGGTCCTTGATGGAACCACTTTTTCAGAAAAAATGTTCCTTCTTAAATTTGCTCGTTACCGCCTCATGCTTTATTGTTAGTGTAACAGATTTTATTGTATTCCTGGAATACTTGACCTTGGTGTAACTTACCACATACATGCCATACCTTCTGTCCAGTTCATAAAATCCACAACGACAGGCTCAGGTCTGAGTTTAGGCTCATCTCTAAATCTACTAGATAGCTTAACTAGTTTCTAATGTACACGTAGTGCAATTTCTAGTTTACGCCTTTATATTTCACCAATCATCTGGACAAAGTTTGTGGCCATAAAATATATTTTAGCCAAAAATAAATATTGTTTTTATTTAATGTTTGTATAAATCTAAGAATTGATTTTTTCCCCTCACCCCTAGTGACCAGTGACATTTCCTTAAATTGTCCATGTATGCTTACAAAGAAAATACCATCACCACAAAAATGGTGTTACGGACTATAACCTGTTTAAATCACCCGCTACAGTATTACATACAGTAACATAGCTTTCTGAGTTTGGTGCATAATACAAGACATTTTTCACGTGACACATTATAATGTCACATTTCATGAAGAAAGTTTGTAGAAAAAAAAAAAACCTCTGTACAAATAATTTTTATATAATGATCAAGGATTTTATTATCATAGTCTCTCTCATCAGTTTCATATCATTACAGAAAATGTTATTGTACAGAGTTTGTTCAGCAATGTCTCCTCTTTGCTCGGTAAGTTTTCTCCGCAGTGCTGGTCACGTAGATCTGTACAACACGGTTTGTGTTTTTTACTGTACAGGTTTGTGTAGTAGGTTAAAAAGGCTCTCAGCACTTAAATAAGCTGTCTTCATCAGCATGTTTATATATATACTGTGTGTATATATATATATATATATATATATATATATATATATATATATATATATATATTTCAAATAAAAGATTATCCAGTGTCTCCACCCCCTGGGGGTTAGGGAAGGAGCTTCACCAGGTCAGGTGACTAATAAGGAAGCTTCAGGGATCGGGCAGGCGGTTTCGTGTTCCCCCCCACAAAACCCCCACTGCGTACATAAACAAGACTCACAAGAGAAACAACAAGCAAAGCTCTCGGTGAAGCCGTAATGGTGCGTACGGATGAGGAAAAAACCAGAGTGTCGCAGGAAGTGCCACTCTCCACTCACCTCACATGATACTCATGTTTGAGCTATCAGATCCGTTTGGTTTTTTTTTAGCCAAAAATGCAATTTACACAAGGCCCCACTTACCCCAATTCAGTTTGCACAGTTTGCTAAACTGGGGACTGTAAGTCTCCATCACTTGTTAGCTACATTAGTCATGTAACTCCAGTAAATAAATAAAGAAGCAATTTTCAGACACCAAACATACAATATCTTGGCTTATCAATTACATTTTGGGGTAAAGAGGAAGCTGTGTAAAAATGAATTTTTAGCCAAACTATCGCTTTAAGATGAGGAAATGATGTATATATTTTTTTTTTCCTGGCAGGCACCTACTGCTTTCTATTAAAATGCTACAGCTATATCGATAAGGTCTAGCATCGAACACACAAAGCAATCGCAATGAAAAGAACAGAGCTGTCTTAATATAATAATCATGAGAAGAATAATGATCATAATCAATAATAATAAGAGTAATAATTATAATAATATATTACAGAATAAATCTCTTTTTTTACTTAAAAGTTATTTTTTTTAAGGTTTTAAATACTAGGATCTTTTTTTAAATCTTTTTTTTTAAATACATATCTAGTAGTTTTTCGTGATCAAGATGTCGACTATACTTCAACGTTATCCAAATCAATAAAAACTAGCTGTGCCATTGCATATTACAGAGATAGTCGATGATATGTGGGCATGCACCGTGAACCACCGCTCGCTCGCAGCTCTATGCTCCCTCTATCCCTCTGTCCCTTGCTGATGACATCATAGCCGCCCTATGACCATGACGTCCACCACCTCGCCTTTGTGCAGCTCCACGTATTGCTCTGTTTTGGGAGGTAGCATGAGGAGGCCGTTGGCGCTGCGCATGCTCATGAGCCGACTGTTCACCTGGTTCCCTGTGTATGAAAAGAAATGAGGATGAGACAGTTAAACCATGGCTCTTAAAGCACAAAACAGATGCCAAGACACATCCACATAACATGTCGTCAACAGTTACCGAGAAGGACCAGGTGAAATACAGTCACAGGTATAATGGACGTGAATGAAGCGAATGATTAACTCTTTACTTCCACCAAAATTACTTTGGGGTATGTTTTGTGTTTTTTTGTCTGTTTGAATCAAAGGGTTACTGCTTTTCTGCTCACCATGTCTGGTATACAGAGAAAACCATAAACCCATGAGAAGCATTATTGCATTACAGACTTGAAAACACTTAAAAAAGAAAAATAGAAATCATGTATTCTGCTGCCAATCTTCTTTAAGTGTGTGTGTGTGTGTGTGTGTGCCCCACATCATTATAATGCCATCAATTATGATTGTTCTAAAGCTGTTGATAGATATTAGAGTATCCATCTAATATAATTTATATTAAATTAACTTAAAATATAGAAATAAATAAAATGGTGATAGTGACATGTGCAAAGATTTGGATACCAAACTTAGTCAGTACTTAGTAACACTCATTCTTGTTCATTCTGATGACTCTTCCATGCAGATCATATTTGTGCCAGCAACTCTGCACAACAGAATGGTGCACCACCACAGGGTCAGCTAAACCTTCTTGCAGGTCCATGCTGTCGTATGGGGGCAGAGAATTTATTACACTCTGGAATTGTTAGTCCTGAAGACAGTTCTTGACCTGCCTAACGAGTCAATTAAAGCCTAACGAGTTGATTAAGATCTGATTCTTTACAACTGGAAGGGTGTCCAAACTTCTGCGCACGCCACACTATGTAAAACAAATCTAAAGTAACTGCATTAACATTTGCAGAAAACAAAGTTCAAATAGTTTGCTGGTTTGCTGCAGTGGTTGTGTTTCACTTCTTTCCCGAACAGACTGAGTGTGCCCACCTGTGCTCTGAGCCCATGGCAGCGGCTCCTGATGGTGCCATGTTAAAATACAGCGGTGATACTCAGGACGTGGGTCCAGCTTTACATCACAGGACAACTGCAGACACACAGCAAGAGACATTTCATCCACTTGCTTGCTTGACCGGGAAATTAGCATTCAATTACACCTAATTACACTAACCCAGTTTAAACTACTTCATTCGAGTTCAAATGTTGGAGCCTACAACCAAGTACAGTTCTTGTATCTAATAATAATTCAAACATTAAACAATAATTAGCTCAGTTAAAGCTCATCAAGTACACACAATGTAAAATGGAAACAGTCACAAATCCTATTATGAAACTGGAATTTATATATTCTTCATGTATCAGTTTACTTTGATGACACATATAGCATTGAAGACATTTAAGCTTCAAAACACATGTAACACCTGTAAGCTCTTAGGTGTTGTTCAAATCCCTACTGGTCTCAGCAAGTATAAATATCTTGAATATAGTCACATTTCTCACATATATAATTTCCTATTATAAGATTACATCAAATCAAACATAAGATACTTAAATCAATTTCTGGACATTTTTACTAATTTCAATTTTCAACTTTAAATTTAAAAAAATTTAAACTTAAAATTGTCTTAGTCTGTTGGCAGGTGACTTTGCTTCTTTCTCAAAATAAATGCTTAATAATAGAACGAGACTATTTCAAGCTTGAAAGTAGAAAAAAAAATGTGAAGAAATAGGTTTAATAATCTTATATTTGGAAATAGGAAATACTAGCTCAATCGGACTCTATTCAAGATATTTTAACTTGGGCGGATGGAATTTACAGTATACTCGACTCCTATTAGAGGAACGTAAAAGAGTCTCATTTGAGAGAAGTGGATTAGATTTTGCAGAATTAATAAAGTAAAAGCAGTTCTTAATTAGAAATTGGACCCTGTTAAACATCAGTATTGTACACCAGAATGTAACTCTCTGACTCTTACTCTAGCTTTGATGATGGTGGGTCGTGGGTCCAGGATTCCCTGCATCTTCCTCAGGGCGGGTATGACGAAGAGATTACACGTGACCACGGCTGACACGGGATTCCCTGTAAAAACAAATGATTATCGTATTCATCTGCTCAGTGCTGAGACAGCTAATCAGGGCCATATGAACAAAAAAGCAGACTTCACCGTCTGTGAAAAATCAAGGAGACTTTGCCTTCTTAAAAGCTTGTTGCTATTAAATACTACTTGAAATGTGGATTACGATCAGAAGGCATTTTAGGATTCTTTGATTCGTGATTTGGTTTTATTGAAATATTAGTAGTAGAACTACCTATTCAACTGTGTGAATTAATGTCTATATATATATATATAGACAGTATATATATATATATATATATATATATATATATATATATATATATATATATATATATATATATATATATATATATATATAGACTTTAAAACAAGAAAACGAAAAAAACTATAGACAGAAACAAAAGAAAAAATTTAACTGACCACAAACTAAAACATTTGTCTTAAAGCTAATAAATACATACCAACAAACTCTCTCACCATCCCTACCTGGTAGAGCAAAAATTAGCTTTCGTGTACCGTCCATGTCCAAAGTGGCAAATGTTGTAGGGAGACTATACAGAAGAACACAAGTAATAAGACTGCTGCTTTTCAAAACTGCTTTTCAAAACATTGGCTACTCATTCATCCACTCACCCGGGTTTCATAAAGACACGCCCAAAGTGAATCTGAGCG
Organism: Ictalurus furcatus; assembly: GCF_023375685.1. Classification (NCBI taxonomy): domain Eukaryota; kingdom Metazoa; phylum Chordata; class Actinopteri; order Siluriformes; family Ictaluridae; genus Ictalurus; species Ictalurus furcatus. The sequence continues at coordinate 4,154,684 of NC_071279.1, forward strand.
TGAAGGTCAATATCCAACACCTGCTTCAAGTAGTCCTGTCGAAACAGGCCAATTAAAGGTCCACATTAATGATGATCGAAACACACATTCTCATAAAACCCCAGACAGTCCCATATGGCAGGGGAGGAAAGTCATACATTATTTATCACCATCTCTCGCTGCTGTGGAAAGATTCACCTGCATATAAAGTGAGCCACGAGATGTCAGCATGCAGCTGTATCGAGACTTAACGTGTGTAATTTAGACCAGCGCTATGTTCCATTAACGTTTTCAACACACCCTCGTCAACTTCCCCTCTTGACAGAGAAGTGCATGAAGACTACTTCAGTAAAGTAGAAGTTTATTTGTATACATCAGGTGTGTACAGTCTGATACACAAAGGGCCGGTGTGGGTGCAGGTTTTCATTCCAACCAAGCAGGAACCACACCTGACTCCACCTGTTTCATCAGTTGATCTTGGCTTTCAATAGACTCAGGTGTGGCTTCTGCTTGCTTGGACTGAAAACCTGCACCCACACCGGCCCCTTCCGGTTAAGATTGGACACCCCTGGTATACACGCTTCATACACAAAGAGTCAAACTCAGCGTCCTTTGCTCAAAGATTAAAAAGATGAACAAACAAAAGTATCTACAGTGCCCTCCACTAATATTGGCACCCTTGGTAAATATGAGCAAAGAAGGCTGTGAAAAATTGTCTTTATTGTTTAAACTTGTGATCTTTTGATCAAAAAATTCACAAAAATACTCTGCTCCCATGGATATCAAACAATTGCAAAGACAACACAGGTTTATCCAAAACAAAATATATCGTGGGCATGAGGTGCCAATATTAGTGGAGGGCACTGTGAAAGGATATAGATAAAATGAAGTGCATAAAGAAATGAGAGGCGAGAGAATTTTCCAGAACAACGTGATTTTCTTAAGTGATATGGTTTATTTCCTTACAAATTGCTAGCATGCTGACTAGCTGGTAGTCAAAATATCCAACTTGCTAACTAGCAAGCTGAATAAGTTACAGAAGCTAAAAAAAACAAACAAAAAAAATTCGATTTGAAAAAACAATTCAAATGCTAGATTTTTCAAAGAATTAACCATGTAGTGCTCCTGGTTTGTTTTTGTTTTTTTTTACTGCCCAAATAAATTTCCTATGAGCTGACAAAGTGGTCATTTAGGGATGAGGATTTAGGCCAGGAGAAGATTGTGAAGAAGAGGGTGAGGGCACATGGTTGACCAGGGTTGACCCTGCTAAAGTGTGCAAACTACATTATTTTACCAAAAGAAGAAACTGAAAGTTTATTAACTAAATCAATTTAAAAAGTCCCAAAATAAGTCCTCACCTTCTCGCCCATGGACACTCCCCCTGAGGTGATGATGACATCGGCACGGCTGATGCCCTCATTCAGGGCATTCAAGAGGTCATCTGGGCTGTAGGAGGAGACAAGAAACCACAGCAACTGTTACCACGGTAGTAAAACACCAAGCAGTTTTACTCTGTCAGGTTTACTCTGAACTCAGTGTAGGCTTCTGTTATATCCGAATCCAAGACTGCGTTTGAAAGATTGAATAAAATCATTAACACCTAGTACGTACACTAAGAAAGTCCAAAAACTGCATTAATATGCTACTAGTATAAAGCAATCTCTGTTGAAAAAAAGTTAATTTCTTAGGGTCTCTAAGGGGTCAAAAAATAGGTCTGTGACCATGCAAAACATTTTAGATGAAGGCATGGCATGTGTAAACGTTGTACCAGTAAAGGCAAAAAAGAAATAAACATCTCATTCTGTATAAGTCATGGCAAATAAAAACAGTATTACATTTTGATCCTAGGATAGACATAGAACTTAATATACTAGTAATATTAATATAATTATTATTAATATAGTATACAAACTAATATACTGTCCATGGACAGAGATATAACTGTGTATGTTACAAGAATGTATAATGTTATTTGTAGATCTTTGTAGTTCTTTGTGTACCTTTAAAGACCACTGATGTCTATCTGTACGTTTAAAGTCTGTACCGTTCCTCCTCACTGGGGTGGTACCTTGAAGGATCTTTTGTACCTTCAATATGTATCTTTAACTTCAAAATTTGGATATAGTGCATCTTTAAGATACGTTCTATACGTTAACTATAGTTTTTAGAGCAAAGCTTTAGAGGGACAGTTCATTCACCCTTCTAGGTAACAGATACACACTAAGTTACAAAAAGCAAAATACAAAGTACATTTAAAGTAGGCAGCTTGCTGAATAAATTTGGTATTAGAATATATTTAAATATTAATGATAATTAAGGGGTCATGGTCCACATGCTTTTGGTCATATAATGTAATATGAATGTGTTGAGATACTCACTTGTCTCCCACGATGCCCAGGTTAATGGTGGGGTAGCCATGCTCTTGGATAGTGGCTAGCAGCGTGGAGCGGTTGGAGTCACGGATCTTCCCTGGGTGTAGATCGTCCTCAGGGTTCAGCAGCTAAAAAAATAGTTGCACGGTCAAATACACACAATCAGCTTATCAGCTTTAAATAATAACTGGTCTGATTAGCATTGTTCTGTTCACTAACTACAGTTTGCCAACAATTACAATTTTTCATTTGCAATCACGTAATTTATTTAAAGACAGACATGCCAAACTGTATATAATTACATTTAATGTTGGATTGTTTGCAAAACAAGTTAGTTCCTGTTACCACTTAGGTTTTAACAGCTATAAACTGTCGTTCCCTCTCCAGCTTCTCTTTTTTCTGTCTGTTGGTGTTTGTAAAACAAAAAAAGGAGCTGGTCATGTTATCAAGAAGCCAGAAAGTGTAA